>NW_015150834.1:55580-62990 GCF_000732505.1 Cyprinodon variegatus
TTTGAATCAATCTGACTGGATGATCTGGTTGAATTGTAAAGCGCCTTGAGATGACTTACTGTGATTTGGCGCTATATTAATAAACTGAATTAAATCGTCAGGTAGGCCGTCTTTCGATGGCGTTTCCTGCCTCTAGTCCAGCTGCAGCCGATTCCACCATCCAGGACAACTAAGGGCTTCAGACCAGATGCAAATACATAATTTCCTGGAGAAATAAACTGAAGCAGCTGGTGTGAAATGGATTTATTTTGTTTAACCTTTTGTATAAATCCTACAAAAACAATCTGTTAAATATTGACTCACTTAGAAATCAGATTCCAGTAAAATAGTTTTTTTAAATTTAAGTCACTGATGTAAACTGACAGCATATCATAACAGATGTAAATATCTAGCTACCGTCGATGTGATTTCTACAATAAAGCAAGAGTTTGTAGAAGAATATTTTAATCAGCAGGTAGGCAAAAACATTTCTACTTTTACACCAATATATTTAACCAAAGTATAAAGTAGTGGGTGGAACATCTGAAACATTCTGAATATTGAAAAATAATATATTTCTCTCATAATATAAAGAAATAAAAACATGTTTCTTACAGCTTCAAATATACACATTTCTTTGTAAATAACAGTTTTTTTCTTCCCCTTTTTTCTGACCCTGGTGCCTTCAGACTAATAAACAGAAGGAAAGGTCTCCACTCAGGCCAAAAAACACCTGCAGTTCATCTTTCAGTTTAACGCTGCCTTCCTATGTGTTCGTCTTCCACCCTTAGATGTTTCTGTGATGAACAAAAAGTGGTGGGATCGAAAAACACTGGATTAAAAGATACAAAACAATGACAACATTCACCCTTTTATATAAGAGATGATGATCTGTAGGGATCATCATCTCTGAGGCAATAAATTCCTGGACTGCTGGAAATCAGAGTCTTTTCCCCACAACCATTAAATCTTCATTACAATCCATCACTCAGGTAAACAGCTCTCTAAAGACATTTTTGGACAATGAAGGAACTGGGACGATTTGAGAAACGAATATTAAATCATAAAAAATGGTAAATGTTTTTTAGTTTGGAGATAATTATGCTTTTTTTTTTTGCTTTTTCACTGTCATTCATCGGAAAATAGATATTCTAACATACATTATTTTTGTTTTTTCACGAAATTTATATTTATATTTTATATTTATATAAAGAGTTGTAGCTGCAACTCTTCTGGGAAGGCTTTGCACAAGGTGTAGGAGTATTGCTGGGTATTTTGAATGATTCTTCCAGAGTGCATTTGTGAGGTTATGCACTGATGTTGGACAAGGAGGCCAGGCTCTCAATCTCTGCTCTAATTCACCCCAGAGATGTTCTATGGGGTTGAGGTTAGGACTCTGTGAGGGCCAGTCAACTTCATTCACACCAGACTCGGCCATCCGTGTCTGTATGGACCTTGCTTTGTGCTCCTGCCTACAGACATGTTGGAAGCAGAGGGATGCAGTTAAAAACTGTTCCCTCACAGATGGGAGTAGGGGAGTGTCCAAAAGGTCTTAGTTTGCTGATAGTTTCAGAGTTCCTTTCACTGGAACTAACGGGCCAAGCCCTGAAAAACACCCCCACACCATAACCCCCCCGGCCTCAACCAAACTTTACACGTGGCTAAATGCACTCAGACAAGAACCATTCTTGTGGCGACCATTGAACCCATCAGGTTTTCATAAAGAGAAGTGCGATTCTTCACTCCAGCTAATCTGGAGCTAATCTGAAGGCAGCATGAAGTTAGGAGGTATGTACGGATTGACTGCAGAAAGATGGCAACCCCTTCGCACAATGAGCTTCAGCATCCACTGGCCCCGCTCCGATCGGTTTACACGGCCAACCAACATTTTCTGGTGACACAGCTGACTGTGGAAAGTTTAGGACTGGATTGGCTACACATCTAGTCCGGTGATAGAGCCACAGGTGGCCTCCTATCACAGATCATTGAATTCACTGAGCTGATCATGATCTTGGCACCGATGACTGAATTATTGGTTTACTTCATCCACCTGCTTAGCTCCGCCCAGTCTTCATTATCACTCATCAGATCCACATGTTCCAGTTCCTATTTAAACTGTTTGGTCCCAGCCATCAGTGCCAGATTATTCGAGCCGTAGGTGAGTTCTCTAGCGTACCCACTGTGTTTCTGATTACCTGATCCTGACTAGTTTCTGCTCCTGGACTTCTGAGTTTGCCTGCACCTGTTCTGATCTGTTTGCCTGACCTGTCTAGTGACTCCCATTGGATTCTTCCTGCTAGCGACCTTGGATCAATCTCCTGACCCGTCTTGGATTTTCCTTCTGTACCTCTTCTGATCTCTAATAGCCTGGACTTCTGCTTACTCATCAACACCAGCTTTGAATTCTCCTTCCTGATATTTCTGCTCTTCATCTGGCTTTTGCTTGTCGGTCTGCTCTGGGGTTCCTTTGGCCTCTTCTGGAATAGAGACTGAAATTTTTTCGGGATTCCCGTGGGATGGGAGTCAGGATTAGTAACGATCACGTGATTGGGACGGTACAGGATTAAACATTAACGGGAGCAGACGGGAGCGTGAGCAAACCAATAATAACAAAAAAAAAAAAAAACTAGGATCGATGGCAAAAAATAAAATAAAATAGAAAGAAAAAAAAATCCAGTACTGGCGCCGCCATTTTGCAGTTTTTTTCCTTGAAGCCTACACTATAATGAGAGTCAAAAAAACTACACGACCCAAAAACCAACAGTGCTTCTTCTCTGAGTTTTTCACCCACGCTCAAAAAAAAAACAAAACAAGAATGGGAGTGGTGCAGGAGTGGGAGTCATTCTGATTGGGAGTGGGAGTAATTTCACCAGGAGTGGGATGGGACAGGATTTAGATTTCTACTCTGGCCCGGGATCTGGACAGGAGTGAAAATCCACTCAGTCTCTATTCTGGAACTCTTTGGGCGGTTTCTGCCGCATGCCGGTAAAAAGTCATTTGGCTGGATTCCACTCCTTCCTCTGGGCTTGGACTAAACTTTATAACCAGGTTAGTGACTCGCATGTTGGTTATTGTTCCCCTTCAGAGTTACATGGTCACTAACCTGTGTTTCTTCCTCTACAGAGTTTCCAGCCTTCTAGTCCTAGCCTATGAGAAGCAGAGAAATTAATAAACGCTGTTTATAAATCACCTCAGACTGTCTGTGTGAATTCTAGGGTCCAACATCCGGAGCCCTGACAGATCAATTGTTTCCCCAATGATTGTACCAACAATCTGCAGACCAAGGAGTGGATTTTATACCCCTGTGGCAATGGAAGTGATTGGGACCCCTTAATGCAATAAACTAGAAGGGGGAGCAAATACTGTCTAATATACATATATATCTATATATAAATAAATTCTTACATTTTCTTAGAATAAAAGATGCAAGACAAAAGTTTCTACAGGTTATACTGTTTCACTGAGTCTGAACTGTTTGGTTAGACAACATGACAGAATAGAAACGTTCTACTAATTCAGAACTCACTGATGTATTTGATGTTTACTATATGGACAGGGAGGAACATAAATCTATAGAGTACAGGGAGAGATACACTTCAAGCCAAACTACTTGGTAAAACCTCAACCAGATGCTTTTTGCCTTTTCAAAAGCTACAGGTCTGCGACAGAGAGCCTCCTGGTGTATTTCTGCTGAGTGGTTCTCCAGCTGCTCTGAGAAGAACAGGTAAAAACTGCAAAATGTTCTAGAAATAAGAAAAAATTCTTAGATTATGTGCATTTACCCTTAATTTAAGTAGGTAAACAAAATGATATGCGAATGGAATGAATATTTTTACTCTTGAAAAATGATAATCAGATTATATTCAATAGAAATAACACAATGCAATTGTTTCTTATTTTAAATGTAAATTGTCTTATTCCATTGGCAAAGTGTCTCACTTATACGGAAGAGGATTAGGGCCACTGGAAAAAAAAAAAAGTAAACTGATTTTTTTTTATTTTATTTCAGTATAGTATGGGAAAAAATGTCAGAATTCTGACTTTTTTCTCAGAATTCTGACTTTTTTCTCAGAATTCTGACTTTAATCTCAGAATTCTGACTTTTTTCCCATGTTAAACTGAAATAAAATTTAAAAATCATTTTACTTTTTTTTTTTTCAGTGGCCCTAATCCTCTTCCGTACACTTACCTCCAAAATGCACCTATTTAAAAAAAATAATTACTTATTTAGATTTACATTTTCTTGTAGTGCAGAACCTTGAGCTGACATACGGATGATGGAAAGAGCAACTCTGTCCTCTTATTTACACCCTCTTTGTAAACCTCCTGTTCTCTCCGCTCACATATAGAAGACGGTTCAGGACTAAAAAAAGAAATCAAATCCAACAGATGAAAACGAACGGTTTTAACCCAGAGCAGTTGATCGATCACCTGAAGTTTGGCCAGAGGGTAGGAAATGTCCTGACTGCTGCCAACCTTTTCCTCTCTGTATTACTTGTGATACCAATACCGTCAAACAAGAGCTGCTCACTATGTGAAAAAAATAAAAATAATTATTTTGTCTGTTTAACCTTGAACTGAGTAATGAGAACAAGCCTGCAGAGAGATGAGAGAAGAAACATGAAAACGTTTTAAAAAATCTCACTGTGGAAAATAAGAGATCTTAGAAAAACACATAACAGATATGATACATACAGAAAAAATCAGAGTAATTTACATACAATAAATATACTGAAAATACACACTTATATACAGCAAGATACATTTCTTGTACCATTTCCCCTCTTTTATCCTTTATTCCACATTTCTTATTCACAAGTGTATTGTTTTATGGTTGACATTTGCTGGTTAGTTTAGGGAAGTCGGGTTTCTGGCCTGTCTTTGAACAACAGTCCGGGTCAACAGAACACAGAAAGGGCCAGAAAAACCAGAACAGAACCAATAAATGTAAATCTACACTGGAAAAACAATCTATATATAAGTAAAAATGTCTCAAATTACATGTATTTACCCTTAATTTGAGTAGGTAAAATGGATAGTTTGCCAATGGCATGAGTATTTTTTACTCTTAAAATAAGATAATATGCACTTGAAGTAAGACAATGCAATTGTGTTTTCTTATTTTAAATGTAAATTTTCTTGTTCCATTGTCAAAATGTGACTTTTATCTCCTCAATCCTAGAACAAATGCACTTTTTTTTAAAGAAAAATGACTTATTTAGACTTAGATTTTTTCCAGTGTAAAGATCCAACCTAAGATGTTTGGACTGTGAGGCACTCAAACTACTGCATAACTTTCCTTGTTTTTACCACCAGACACCCCCTTTAGTTCAGTAGATCTGAATATTTCCTGCTGTTTCTACACTTTGCACTGCAAAAGTGAAATAAAAATTAGTAAAGGTTTCCTAAAATAGGTGTATTTACCTGTAATTGGAGCTTAATAAGATAATCTGCTAGTAGAATGAGCATTTTTGCCCTTAAGATAACATAGACACTATGAACATTAAATAAAATAATGGAGGTTTTCTCTTATTTTAAAAGTAAATATCTGATCTTATCTTCAAATCAAGAGAAAATACAATTACTTTATTTTAGATTTCAATTTTTTGCAGTGTGGGACTTTTTTCGACCGGTGGATCAAACAGAACAAACAAATTACCAAAGCTGTAATCAATTAAACTTCTTTCTTTAACTTCACTGAGAGAAACATTCAATCTAAAAACCTTAAAACAACCAGATTAGTTCCAATATCTAATATATGCAGTAATAGTAATAATAAAGGATTCTCACTGACCTACTTATGATGATGAGAAATAAACAAATAAATAATTAATGTCAAACCTGCACAAATCTTGTGTTTGACACAGCCTAAATTAATCTTTGAATAAAAGTCCATTTAAAATTTGAAAAGAGAAAATATAAATCAGGAGCTTAAACCTCAGGATAAAACATAAAATAGCTCAGTTAAGACAGATCATTTCCATTAGCTTCAGAATAAACGGAAAACCGGTGGAAAAAACACTGAAAGAAAATAAATGGTGAGCTCTTAAGTTCACCAGGGAACTTTATTCTGGTGTCATTGTGTGAGCTGATGGGGCTCTATTCCTGTTAAAGCAGTCCCAGGTTCTAAGAAGTAACACCGTCCTGAATAAAACCAGAAAAGTCTGTTTGCAGATGACATGGCACAGCTGGAAACAATGAAGTCTTTGGCCACATTCATACGTATGATCCTCTGGAAGGAACCCGTCCTCACCGCGGATTACGCTGCAGAGAAGTTTGATCTAATGGAGTCTTCTCGTAACTGATGGTGCTTCACGGATTCGGGTTCATCGCCACGTGTGCGCCGCTGAATGGTTATCCTGTAGTTTTTTCTGCAGGACGACAGACGGACCATTTGATTATTACTTCTGTTTCTGAGCAGTTTCATCAATCAGGTGTTAAAAAAAAAAAAAAAAAAAAATTTATAAAAGCTGCAACAACTGAAAGCTGAACTCAAAATAAACTCCAAATAAACTGCATGTGCAAATAAATAAATAAATAATGTGAAACTGATCAGATGTTAACGGTCTCAATCCTATTTTAATGAGTCAGAAGTAAAAGAAAGATTCATTTCTAAGCTACACTGCAAAAACGATCCAGAAATAAGTAAAAATTTCTTAAATTAAGTGTATTTACCCTTAATTGGACTAGGTAAATACAATGATTTGCCAATGAAATTATTATCTTTACTATTAAAATAAGATAATTAGATAATATGAACTTCAAATAAGACAATGCAATTGTTTTTTCTTATTTTAAATGTAAATTGTCTTGTTCCATTGGCAAAGTGTCTCACTTTCGTCCTCAATTGGAGAAAAAGTGCACTTACTTTAAGAAAAAATGACTTACTTAGATTTCCATTTTTTGCAGTGTATAGAGCAGGAGGTGATAATATTAATTGAACTTTGTTGATCTCACATTGGAGAAATTTACCTCTGCATTTAACCCATCTCCTTGGGGAGCAGTGGGCTGCCATCGTGCGGCGCCCGGGGAGCAATCGGGGGTTAAGGGTCTTTGCTCAGAGAGCCAGAGTGGCAGTCTGTGGGAGTGGGGCTCAAGCTCAGAACCTCAGGATTCCAACCTCTATGCCCTAAACACTAGGCCTCCACTCCCAATAACGATTATAGCTATCAGAAAAATTATAACAATGATAATAAGGATAAATATCATCTAAAGGAGAAATTACAGAATTATTTCAAAGTGATACAAACAAAAGTAAAAAAAAAAAAATAGATCTGTTACGTATGTCTTACAATTGTGTTAAAGTAACAAAATATGTCAGGGCTCCGGTCTGTTTGTTTGTTTTTGTGTTTGTCTCCCTTCCACCAACAGGAGGCTGGTTTCGGTCCGCCTCTTCACACACCTGCTGACGGTTACCTCGTTAACGGAGTG
>NW_015150834.1:63741-65367 GCF_000732505.1 Cyprinodon variegatus
AACCAGATCCTCTTCTTCAATTCAACAAATGAAATTTCCCACTGAGCCTGAACTAATAGTCTGTCTTCCCCTCATCTTCCAGTTCCGGCCAAGCAGAGTTCAGAGGAACACTGCACCGAGCTTAATCTCTTCAATAAAACCTGTTAAACTTTTAATCTGTGTCTCTCTGTTTGGTTTCACTGCATGTGGGTCAGAGCTTTAGATAAAATCATGACAATGTTTAAGTAGATGGCAAAAAGGGATGCATAACTTGTTTCAATGCAGCTGTCATCATAGGATCTGCGTATTCATGAAAAAACATTGCATTGCATTGCTGGTACATTAATTTCGCATACACAAACAAATTTATACCTGGTTAGTAGATTAGATTTGTATGTTTTTGTAACAATCAACCTGTTTAGAGATCAGACTCAAAGCACTTAAAGCTGCCAGCTTTTCCAAAATAAGAAACACAGCTTGGCGTGTCACTCGCTTGCTTTGAAATTTATTACAGATCATTTATCTAACTTGACATCTTCTACTGTAGGAAAATTAATAGTGGAAGACGAATCTACTGAGATGTCGGAGATCCAAACATCAAAGCTTCAGGCTGCGTGTAAAAACAAAACAAACCTGATGGGGCACACCACGCATCATCACCTCATTACGCCACTTTTTGTCTTTCAACACAGGTAGGACTGCTGCACTTTGTTGACATAATTGACTATGATTATCTCCTAACATCAACATATTTTATATTTAAATGTTACGTTAGAAAAACAATTAGCCAAAGTTACTCCTTTCCTCTATAAAGATGTGTTCGTCATGCACTGACTCGTCTCTCTGTATTTGTTGTTTTCTGCTTTTTGAACACAAACCAATCATTCTTCATCCCTTTAAATGAGATTATCTAAATGAATCATATTTAAATCAGTAAATAAGTTCTACATGATAGAATTAGATGAAAAAGTCCCAAGTCATCTTAAACATCCAATCTCTGTTATCATGCATTTTATTAGGGCAACATTCAAAATGCATTAAGTTGATGAATTACGCAAGAAGGATGAAAAAGTACTCAAATATCACTGCTTTGGGTTCAAAGGAAACAGACCCCAGATAATGAGTCTCAAGTCAGGCTACTGAGAAAATGTAAAACAAATAAAAAAACCAAAAAAAACCAAATATTATTTTCAACAATATTTCATTAAAAAGTTGCTTCTGGCAAAAACTGTTTTAAATCAAATCTGATGTGTTTATTTATATAGCTCTATTCCCATTCTATAACTCCTGCACTGAGTGAATTTTATTAAATTATCCAGACAGATTGGTTTAAAGTAAACATCACTGATTGTATCTCATCATCGACTTTATGATACATTTTATTTATCAGGCCCCTTTCAGGACACTAAAGCAGTCAGATGTCATTAAACAAAGAAGAACAGAAAAATGTTAGCAAAGTGGAAAGACGTTTAGTCATAGAGGATGTTAGTTTAAAATGATCGTTCTTGAGGTAAGATTTGAACAAAGTAACAGAGTTTTAATGTCAGGAGGGTGAAGGCTCTGTGTCCCATGGAAGACAGCATTAATGAGATATGTGTCAGGAATCCAGTTTGCGCGGTCTGTTTTTGTGTTTCCTTTCCTCCTCCA
>NW_015150834.1:65840-67717 GCF_000732505.1 Cyprinodon variegatus
CCGAGCAAAGGTTTCATCTGCACCACAGCCCGTTCAAGTACCGCAGGAAATCAGAGTGGCAGTCAGCTTCTCCGTTCACTCCAAACAGGAAGTTTGGGTCAGCTTTCCCCAAGAGGTCATTTGAGCTTCACACCGAGCAAAGGTTTCATCTGCACCACAGCCCGTTCAAGTACCGCAGGAAATCTGAGTGGCAGTCAGCTTCTCCGTTCACCTAGGAACAACCGCAGTCTGAGTAAACCCCAGTCCGCCCAACACCAAACAAGACAATCACTGGAATCTTCCCACACAGACTGGATTCTATAAAGGACACATTTTCCTGGAGAAGTGAGTGTGCAACCTATTCCTCAAATTCAAGCCTAAGAATCTAATTTCCCACTGAGCCTGAACTAACCACAGTGTCTTCCCCTCACCTTCCAGTTCTGGTTTGACAGTGTTCTGAGCAGCACCATATTCTAATAAACCTGTTAAACTTTTCCGTGGTCTCTCTGTTTGGTCTTCTGCATTTTGAGGTCAGACCTTTAATTAAATCATGACAATATGAGGGAGCAAGGTGGTGGATGGCCTCAAAGCTAAGGAGTAGTAAAGCCAGAACTGAACCACGCTGAGCCCTACTGATGAACTAGTACCAATTTAGCGCGGTTTGGTTGTGCCTGCCATTTACACTAAACAGTTATCTTGGTTACCATGCTCAGACCGATCTTGGCTCGGTTTCAAAAGGGTAGTGCCAATGAGGCTAATGATGGCAACTGCCTCCTTGAACCCCAGTCGGCCTCAACAGGTGGCCACTCATACTGAGCCTGATTCTGGACCTGCTGGAGGTTTCTTCCAGTAAAAAGGGAGTTTCACTCTCCGCTGTCACTCCGTGCATGCTCGGTGCGATGGGGTTGGTGAAGATTCAATGAGAAAATTAAGCAAAAATGGTTGCTGCAAGCTCATGCACATCAATAACTGGATGCAATAAACTGGTTTTTCATGACAGAAACTTTAAACCAATCTGACTGTTTTGTCTCTGTAAAGCGCCTTGAGATGACATGTGATTTGAATTGGCACTATAGAAATACAGTGAATTGAGTTGATGCCTAAATAAGAGCCAGTTGTTGCTGGGTTAGTCTTAAACAAGTCTTTCAAATAAAACATTTGTGTGAACGAACTGACTGTATCATGAACTGATTTTTTACTTTTATCGTTAATTTAAAACGGAGCAAGTCAGTCAGGAGGAACTTTGGCTCTTAGTGACTCACATAAAGGCTTATGTTACTCCAAACTAAGGGCTAAAGTTAGCTTATAATAAATCCAAGCTAACCGCTTTGCCTGGCTTTGCCAAGTTAACATTTGGACATGGAGAAATGCCACAGAGATTTGATGTAATTAACAGAAATGCTGCAGCTTCACCCAGTCAGGTACTGTGAATAAGTCGGTGTACCAGGCTGTGATGGTGATGGTCAACTGACTGACAGACAGAGCATCCCTATCACAGCTGAGTACACGACTCACTGATTCACACACCACCAGAATGGGTGAACCAGCTGAGCACCATAGGGAATGACACCCGAGCTCTTAACTTGGTTTTCCAGTTTCCACAGGGATCAGTGCTGGGGTCAATTCTCTTTATTATCTACACTCACGGGCCTCTTTATTAGGTACCCCGTGCTAGTAACAGGTTGGACCCCCTTTTGCCTTCAGAACTGCCTCAATTCTTCGTGGCATAGATTCAACAAGGTGCTGGAAGCATTCCTCAGGGAGTTTGGTCCATATTGACATGATGGCATCACACAGTCGGCTGCACATCCATGATGCGAATCTCCCGTTCCACCACATCCCAAAGATGCTCTATTGGATTGAGACTGTGGAGGCCATTTGAGTACAGTGAACTCATT
>NW_015150834.1:69352-72416 GCF_000732505.1 Cyprinodon variegatus
CCAAGGGGCAGGAGCTAAAACATTATAGGTAAGAAAGGTCAAGAACGGAACCTTGGTGGGACAGCAGATGAAAGAACAGTTGGCTTGAAAGAAAATAACTAACTGAATGAACTGGGAGTGACCAGAGAGATTTGATGCAAAAGAGTTTAGGGGGAAATCAGAGAAATCAATAGAAGCCAGCTTAGGTTGAGGATGGTTAACAGGTCAGAGTTAGCTGCCATCAGGAGGCCATTTATTATACTCAGGGCTGTTTCATGGTGCTGTGGTGAGAGCAAAGGCTGGTAATAGAGGTGGGAATCAACTAGGGCTGCAACTGTCTTTTCCTACATTTTCAACAGGAAGAATGAGATGAAGGCTACAGAAACTGTTGCAGAACTCCTCCTAGATGAGCTTTTTCTGGCAGTGAACAGTCGCTTGCTTTAGCTGAGTTTCCATTAACCTCTTTTGTGAGAATATTTATGTATTGCAACAGAAACGGTTGATCGAAAAACCCACTTTACAACATAATTAAGCAACATGTTGAATTATTCCTGGATCCCTATAAGCCTGCCCTGTGCTGTTTGCTGCAAACCAACCTGCATTTAACTCCATATGATGACATTTTTAGGTACTTACACCTTTATAAAAGGTAAAACCTCTGATAACTAAAGGAAAATATAAATATTTGTTGTTAAAATAGGGTCCCGGTCTAACCAAAGGTAAGCTGTGTTACATTTCCTCAATAAATAACATAAAACTAATGCATCTGTTAACACATCAAACCTGCTTTTAATAAAACAAAATTTACATTCCTGTAATAAAGTTATATCATGAAATAATCTATCAAAACGAGGAGAGAATCAAACTAGATACACAAAACCCAATTATTATTAGTAAAATAAGATTAAATAACAAAAAAAGCAGATGATATGAAGGAAAAGAAAGATTCAGAGGTGAGGAATCATTTGCACCTGAAAAAGTAGAACGCTATCAGCATCACCGCTCCAAGAACAGCTCCAACCGTGACTCCGGTTAAGGCTGATACTCCCAGTCCACCTGACGAAGTGATAAGTCATTTAGAAAAGTTAAAACACCAACAAAGAAAGCTGAATATTCCCGATTCCTTGAATATAAATAAATATATATATTTACATGAAGGATTTTCCACTTCTTTTTCTTTTTCTGGCACCTCCTGTCTTCTCTTCAGAGTGAAATGATCACTCCTGAGGGCAGGCAACAACTGAAAGCTTTTATTCTTCCCAAAGTAGTTGGCTACCACCTGTCAATCACAAATCTGCATTACTTCCAAAAACTTGACCAATGTTTCATCTCTAAGGACGGATTCTGTTTCATAAGGAGTCTGCTGATTACTGCTCACCTCATAGCTTCCCGTTTCAACGTTGGTCATGGCCATCAGAGAGAAATCCCCGACTCTGTCGCCGTTTGCATCTATGGATACCTGGCCAGCAATTCCTGTTCACCATCACAGAAAGGAGAACATCATGTACCGTACCGTAAAAAGGAAGTCAGCGCCCAAGTTTACGCAGAACTGGTCTGTCCTTTACTAGATTATTGTATAATAACACACCAAAAATCTAATGATAACAGTATCCATATAACTGGCTCGGATTTAAGCCAGTTTTGTAGTTGCCATGAATCCGGATGACTGAGTTCTTTTACAGGCATGACGACTATAGCTTTGTTTAAATGTTTCCTAGTATATAAGTTAAGTAACTTAAACAGTCGTGTTCATACAAAATGTATAGAAAACTGTCAAAGCAAGGCATGCAAGTACAGAATTAGCAGCACACTTTATGCCTCAAGGCCTGGACACACAGGTTGGGAATGACTTTTTAATCTCTGATATGATTGTTTTCCATGTCATGCTGACTGTGTATAGAGAGGCTCTGACCAGGCAGGGTGAGCAGATCTGCGCAGATTTTTTTTCACTTCACATTTCTGTTCTATACACAAATTAAAACAATTTCCCACATTGGACTTGGACAGATCATGCAATGTTATTGAAAAATGAATAAAATAAATGCATAAAAAAAACACCAATGCGGCTATAAAGCAAAGCCCTAATTAATGAATCTGTGCAGCATCCTAAACTAGAACCGATAAAGAATGTTTATATATTAAAAAGACAATGAGATTTACATCTAAAGAAAAGAAAGGCAGCAATAAACGCAGTGGTACGGTTTCTATGCTGACTGAGGCAGAGAGGTGTTTCCCAGAGAGAGATCTGGAAAGTTTATTCAAGTTGTTAATTTTTTTTTTAAATAAAGAGGTGAGAGAGATACACTGCGCTCACCTGCTCTGTCTGACCCTGGGGAAAGTTTTCTATGTTAATGTTTCATTCATCGTTTTTGCTCCAGTTTGTCCTGCTTACTATAAACACGATGTGTGACTCCAAACTGACTCTTTCCCGGTGAGATTAACATTTTATTTTGTGTTTTCCCTTAAAGCGGATGTGTCTTACTTTGTAACCGCTTCTCTCTTCCTGTCAGACCCATGGATTTGGTGCTGAGGTTCTGCGTAGTTTGACTAAATTAGACCTGTGTCAGGAATCCTGTTTTTGTGTTTGTGTTTCTGTGTTTGTCTCCCTTCATCCACCAGGAGGCGCCTGGTTCTGGTCCGCCTCCTCACACACCTGCTGATGGTTTCCTCGTTAAACGGAGTGTTCTGTCACTACCTCGACGCCAGAGTGTTTGCCAGTTTAGGGTACTCTAGCCAAGCTGAGTTTTGCTGAGCTAAACTGAGTTTTTGTCAACCTGAGTTTAACTTTGTTTTTGTCTTTGCCTCTCGGCAGGAAGTCATCCTGCAAACTGGTTCTCTCGGACCTTCTCTCCCTGGAAGGACCAACTGAGCTTCAAACTGAGCTGGGGTTCAACAGCAGGTTAGGATCCACTTTCCCCAAGAGATCGTTTGAGCTTCTCACTGAGAAAGGGATTATTCTCCACTACGACCCGTTCAAGTACCGCAGGAAATCTGAGTGGCAGTCAGTTTCTCCGTTCACTAACTAACAACCGCATTCTGGGTAACCCTGTTCTGCCCACCATCCAAATCAGACAAACACTGGAAC
>NW_015150834.1:73356-79295 GCF_000732505.1 Cyprinodon variegatus
GCACAGAGACAGGAGTCAAGGATTCAACAACTTCTCTGGAAACGTGAGTCGGCAACCAAATCCTCTTCTCCAAGTTCACAAGTCAAATTCCCCACTGAGCCTGAACTAACTGCTGTGTCTTCCCGTCACTTTACAGTTCCGGTTGAGCAGTGTTCAGAGCAACACTTCTCCCCGTGTTTAACTTCTTCAATAAAACCTGTTAAACCTTTTCCCTGGTCTCTCTGTTCGGTTTTCTGCATTTGGGTCTGAACTTTGTAACATCATGACAACCTGGGCTCTATCTCAGTCGGAGCTACGCTGCCCTCTGCAGGAAACCATCCCTAAAGAGCACTAAACGCCACAACCTCGTCCGACACGATTTTCTGTCGGATCGGGACACAAAATCGAATCCTGTGAGTTCTGGCCTTTGCAGTTTTCTAATGGATCATGGGGAGATTGCTGCTAACCAGATCTGAGGCTGATAAGAACATATTTATGACAACCTTATTTATTTTGTATTTGATTTTATTGATGAGAGCCATGTGTTTTACCTTCAATGGTTCTGTTCCACATGCGTGACGTTATCTCAGTGCCGTTCTTCTTTGTGCAACCACTCTTCATGCACTCATCTAATGCACTGGCATAAAGCACCAAGGCATCATGGAATCCTTCCACAAACATGTTGACCTGACGGAAAACAAAATATGCTAAATCAAACAGGAAGTGATCAGACTAGATGAGTTCAAGACATTTTTTACTCATTTATTTTCTGTATATTGACATAGATGATAAAAAACAGAAGAAATGCAGTTAGTGGATAGACTGTATTTGAGTTCTGAGTTGATATCCGTTATCTTATGTTAAATTAAATGTTAAAGGCCTGTACTTCTATTCTTCAATAGACTCCAAAGCGTGCAGTGACAATGAAGGCTCCTGATTCTTGATCCGATTGGTTTTCTGTATCAAAATGCTAAAATTTTTTTCCATGTTATAGAGATACGTACATTTCCACAATCATCACAGCCATACAGGCCAAGTTCCTCTGTGGACCTTTGCATTTCCATGGAGAAGTTCTCATACTCTGGCTTGACCGTCCTGAGAAGAGTCACTGTGTTCAGGGAGGCGTAGGCCTGCCGCGCCTCGTCGTCAAACTCATCGCCCCTCCTCCAAGAACCGTTTCCTGTAACGTTTTAAATATGTGATCATTGTTAATGTTTTTATTTAATGAGATACAGACATATTATTCACCATAAACAACATTTATTGTCTGTCTGTGTTTTTCACAGGGTTACATGGTGTTTTTCTGTCATAAAGACTTCAAACTGTGGCAAAGGACCAAGACATCTACATCATCAGTGTGATTTCTGCACTTATATATATATCAAATTTATCTGGAAATGGTAATTTAATTAGTGTTCTTTTATATTATTTAACTAACACAAAAAACAATTGATACTAATTAATTACTAAAACATTCATCTTTATTCTCGCATCCTTTAAAATCCTCCCAAAACACAAATAAATTAAAAAAAAACATCAAAACAACAGATAAATAAATAAAAACATTGGATTTAAATGTAATAAACTTGACCAAACTAAACAAGATTATGCTTGAATAAAAAAGATTAGAGCTAAAATGAAGAATATTTGAGTTTTTAAGAGACAATAGAATCGGAAGGACAGAGCAGGTTTAGAGAAATATTCTAATAAATACAGAGCATGACCAAATTTAATGTATTCTTTTATCCACTTTTGTTTCCAAATGTGTGTTTAAGAAAAATAAACTGTCTGAATAAGTGTTTCCTCCTGCTCTTTTAATGGTTGCCAGTAGCAACAGTAGTTTAAGGTTAAGGCTTCAGAACTAAAAATATTTTCTGTCTTTGAGGAGATCTCAGGCTGTGCAGATGTTCACTGACTGTTTTTCTCAAGGTGTTGGATTTTGTCATGTCACCAAACCGGCCTGACAAATGAACTGTTAGAAAACTCAGAATAAAAGCTTTTCCGTTTTCATTTTCTGAATTAGGTTTAATTCCCACCTCATCCTTTCATCTAGAACAGCGTCACCAGGCTGAGGGCCACTTCAAGGGTACCGAGACTTAGGAAGGGCGACCATTACTGACCCATGAGCTGCAAGGGTTAGCGTTAGCCTAAACTTTGTTCATTATCAACATATTTTTATTGTTTCTGTTCATTTCTAAGTTTATTTAGACATTGTCATTTTGAAATCTCTATAAATGTTTAAAAAGAAGAGCAACAGAATAAAATAAAATTTCAAACTGGTGGGTTGTTCTTTATTTAGAAGACTCTGAGGGCCCCCCATGTGGTCCTTGAGGGCACCGCGTTGGTGACCCCTGATCTAGAACCACCCTCAGTCCAAATACCTGCTTGCACTGGCCGCTCATCAGTGAGTCCTATGGACCGCCACACTAACCCATCTAGTTCATGCTTCGGACCCGGCCCCCCATCCTGTACCCGGACCAGACGACCCCCACTAAAAGCTCCCCTGGGGATGGTCCTAACATATCAGGCTACCCAGCCACAGTCTTAACCCCCAACAGATGACAGCCCCGGCACCGGCAGGTCACCCAGTGATGTGAGAAAGACCCCGATCCTCCCTACGCCCGCTCAAATGTTGTGTTTTTGCGTGTTGCTCTCAGGTGTTATTAAAACTTGGAGTACCGAATGGGGTGTCCAGCACAGTCCAACCCCCCAATCGACAACCCAGGACCCTCAATGTCTAAATGCGTGACATCTCTATTTCTATATGCATGTATTAATATCATGATTTCTTTTTTTTTTTTTTATCTCATTTTGTTTTTAAGGCAATAATGAAAGAAAAAACATTTGAAAGTGTCCTTTAATGCATATGAATGCAGTCTCAGACTGGAGGATCCTGATGTGGACAATATACTAATAATATGCTATAATAAGCACCTGGAAGAGCGTAGAGCTCACGCTGAGCTTATATTCGCTAAATGTTCATCTTAATGGGTAGCGTGGTTTAATCTTCACCAACAGGACCCAGCATGTCCTTGTGAATACCCGACGCGGTGGTGTCAACACAGCATCCCCTCAGGGCTGTGTCCTGTTGACTCTGCTTTTTGTTTTGTACACAGACAGATGCAGACGTCCTACAGAAAATACACCTTAAACTCTTAAGAACGGACTGTTGTTCTCTCTGATGAGGTTATTTATGGTCTCTTAACCTTTTTGATCATCCCAACCTGTCAAAATGAAGCTTATAACACTTAGAGCCAGCAGAGGATTTATCAGTCCTGGAGATTAAAGTCCTTCAGAGTCAATGACAGTTTATTCAGTCGTCTGCTGCTTTTTCCTGTAAAGTCCAGTTTTTTGGGGGGAGTTACTGGTATCACAGTCATTAGGGATCAAAACAGATATGGTGGTGTCCTCATAAATATTGGTTCAACTGAAAAACAAGTGTCTCCTGAAGGCAGAGTGCATTATTAACCCCAAATAAAGAAAATAAATCATCGTTTCTCTCTTTAAAACTGAGTTAAATACCTTTATAGCAGCTTAAAACCTTTATCAGCAGCAAATGGGTGCTTTGTCCACCACAAAGCTGCAGGTTTGGTGCTCTTATGCTCTATAACTGTTGTTTTTGTGTCTTCCTGGACCCCAAATGGCCAAGAAAGCCATTAATAAAGATTTCCCCAATCAGTTTTTCTTGCACAAATTCTTCTGGAAATGTCCTGTTTTAAATTTCAGATGCACCACACAGACATCTGGTTTACAGTTTATTACCTTTGGCTTATAGTTAGAGTGGCTCAGGTTATCTATTGCTATATCTATAGTTATTCTGCATAGGGACCCGTTTTTAATCATTCTGCTTCATTCTATCTCTATTCTCCCACTCTGCAGAATCTGTTAGTTCAATCTCTAACGTTCTGCTCTCTCTGCTTTTTCTCATAGTAGCTTCATCTGGTCTGTTCCTGTCTGGCTGTGTCTCCATCCTGGAGAGAAATATCAGCTGTGCTGCTGCCATCAACACCTTTGTTTATAGATGTTGGAGCTTGGCCTGTTTTTCAGTTTAGTCCTGTTTCTCTGACTGTGACTAACTGGATGTGCTCTCTTCATCCTCTGACTTGGACCTCGCTTGTGGAGCTAGTTGACAAGTTCCTTTGTATCTCTGCTTCTGTCTCCTTGAACCCCAGTCGGCCTCAGCAGATGGCCGCTCACACTTAGCCTGGTTCTGCTGTTCAAAGGGAGTTTTTCCTCTCCACTGTCGCTACAAGCATGCTTAATGTGAGGGATTTCCCTTGAGTCAATGAGTCGATGCAATCAACTTGTTTCCCTTAGACAGAAAATGAATCAATTTGACTGGATGATCTGGTTGAATTGTAAAGTGCCTTGAGAGGACATGTGTTCTGAATTGATGCTATAGAAATAAACTGAATTGAATTGCATTACCCAGTATCAGAGACCTAAGTTGCTCTGACCTTCAGTCATCAGGGTTATTTGTGTATTAACCCTCCCCCCATACAGCCATCTGGTCCACCTCTGACCCTGAATCGCCACGGGGGAGGATGCACCATAAACATGTACCTGTCCAAATGTAAATAGAGTGTATTGTGGAGCAGAGACGTCAGGGGATGCAAAGGACGTACATTTATTTCTCAAACGGCTAACAAAAACTGGGATGCTGCTTTTCCATAAACTGGGCAGATTAAACACAGATAATTTACTATGCAAACGTTTTAAGTAATAATTTTTTTCCTTCACAATATCTTGAAACATAGTAAACTGGATTAATTAAAGCTGTGACTTCTATTCACAACACAAGAATTATTTGCTTCCAAATATTTTGAAGTTGCAGTTTTGTTTGGTACCACACAGGGTGCATTTGCAAAAATATAACCATCCCGTCAGTTAGCTTTAATTAACATGAGTTTTAAATAGCGAGGCCAGAAGAATAAAACAAAGACGCTTCCGTGGCCGAATCTATAGAAAGAACAGATTAATGTCCCTGAGATGATCTGAACGATGATCATCTCCACTGTCTGCGAAGAGAGAAAAAAACACCTCATAATATCTGCTTTTTAAAGGTCCAAAGTATTTATGACTTTAATCTGCCATTATTCAAATGTTTTATGCAGTAGATCCAAGAAAAAAGGAAAATGTGTTACTTGTTCCAAACTTCTTTACTATTGAAGTAAATTTGTGTCGCTGGGATTTGAATTAAAAATGCCACTGAAATTTTCATGTTGTTTTTTTTGTACTTACTGTTTCAGTGTTAAAATATATTCAGAACACTTTTTTGACCTAAAAAAAAATGTATTGTCATTATTTCTACACAGCTGAAAATTTCATGTTATTTTCTCTTCAAGCTAAAAATTCACATTACTATTTCAAAGTGATTACATTTTCAATACTTATTTTTCAGTGTTAAAAAAATCTGCATATAAAAAAATTCAACCTTTCAAAATTCAAACTCAATATTTTCAGCCTCCTGAGATTCAACTGGCTCTATTTCACCGTCTTAAATTCGGCGTCTAAATTCAGTGTAAAAAGGGAAGGGTTACTTCACAGACATTAGCAATGGATTGTGGCTTCCAACGCCCAGCCAATCCCATTACGTTTTCTTAGTCACGTGACAAGATGCTTGCGGCGCTCCTACGGAAGGAAAACCAGCATGACGGAGCCGCTCATGCAAGCTAACGCTAACTCAACTACAGAAAAGTGAAAGTAATAAACTACCCGTTGAGTGAAATAGAGCCAGTTAAATCTCAGGAGGCTGAAAATATTGAGTTTGAATTTTAAAAGGTTGAATTTTTTTATACGCAGATTTTTTTTAACACTGAAAAATTAAACTGAAAATTACGAAGACCCTCTGATGACATGGTCAAAAAAAATGTTTAATTGTGGCCACGAAGTAGTACTTCGTGCGCACGAAGTAGTATTTCGCGGCCACGCAATAAGTATAACGTGCGCACGAAATACTA
>NW_015150834.1:79670-81389 GCF_000732505.1 Cyprinodon variegatus
ATGTGTAACTTGTTCCAAACTTCTTTACTGTGTTTTGATCTCTTCCTGATTATTATCTAGGTCAATTAATTGGATTTCTTATACTTATCTATTTTATTGAAGTATTGAGAAGTCAACCCACCATAAGAAGAGGCGTTGAAGAGATCCACATTAAAAAACATATTGCTGCCATTGGTCAGCTGACGTCTGTGTGCTGCAAGCATGATCTCCCGAATCCTGTCGGCTCCGGCGCACATGATAACCACTGGAAAAAAAAAAGTCACATTTCAGAGTCGGCAACGAACAAACATTCATCGTTCATGAGAAGAAAAAAAAAAAACTCCAGGAGGAGAAGCTCTCAGGGGAATTATGAACAAACACCGTTTAGGTGAAGAATCATGTGGAATAATTCATGACATCTATGACGGCTGGGATTTTCTAATGTGGAGCAGAGCAGCGGCAGAACACCTGGCAGCTGTCAGATAATCTATGCAGCGTTACTGAACAGTAGAGCTGCGTGGCTGGGCATGCATGGGACTGACAGGAGGTTTATCACAGTGGAGACAATCAGCTCCAAAAAGCACACAGAAAACTCACTCATCCATGTTCTGCTCTCATTTCCACCACATCATCTCAGCTTGTGACAGAACGGGTTTGTCTTTCAGCGGAGGAAGATTCCAGCAAAGAGCTAATTAAAAAACCTCAGTGATTATCTTTCAGTTGACAGGTTCACCGTGACGCCACGTCTCACCGGGACGCCCTTCAGTCAGATGGAGGGCGGCGTGCCAAAGGTCAACTGAATCCATATCAGTCTGTCGAGCTTTAGAGGAGCGATGCATCGCTAAATACTCAGCGACAGGCAGACAAACAGACTCTCTGCCATGCATGAACTCAGTGATTTCAAATAAACCAAGCGACCAGAAGCTGCACAAAGCTGGGCAGTAACGGGGTCCCTGTTAATAGGGAAGATTCAGAGTCTCGCTGGAACATTCCTCATAACTCTGTCACTTAAACATACCTCCTGAAATATCCCTTGAGTGAGTGGGACAAACTTCACCTCAGTGCTGCCAGCACTATAGCACCCTTTAATTACACTGGACTCTACACACACTACCAGTCTGTGTGTGCTCTGCAGGCCATTCCACCAAGCTGTGCTTCCAGCCAGCAATATTTCAAAAACTTTGAATTTTCCTTTTGCTGCAGCTCTGATGGCAGCTAGAGATTAATTCAGGAATGGAGCAGCACTTTTCTGACGAGAGGGGGACTCTTTTTAAATTTTTCTCTAGCCTTGGCTTTAAAGGTGAACTTCTCCACCCTAATCTGGACCCTGTTTAATATATAAAACTGACATTATTTTTCTCCTTAAATCTTTCACACAAACATGCTGTTGCTTTTAATTGCAGATCTAGTGTTTTGTTTCTGATATGCTTAGGAACACAACAGGATATGACCTGAGCCCATTCTAACACACAATGGTGATTACTGCTGATTGTAGAGGAACCGGCCCCATGATTTCCCGCAGTGTTATAATTAATGAAGGACATTTTCAGCAGCTATTTATAATTTACATACAGAGTTAGCATCCCAGGAGTGTTTTAAGAGAGGCATCATTACTGTCCTTGTCGCTCCATTCTTCATCTCCATATTGTTTTATTACTCAATCGCTTCAGTTAAAACTTTGTTAGTTCAATCTCTAACGTTCTGCTCTCTCTGCTTTTTCTCACAGTAGCTTCATCTGGT
>NW_015150834.1:83043-85023 GCF_000732505.1 Cyprinodon variegatus
AAATTCAAAAATCCAGAACCACGGAGACATCGAGGGAATTGTGCACAAGGAGCCAGGGAGAGACGAGGTGAGAGGACAACGGCGACGGCAGGACCAGCAACAACAAGGAATCAACAAAGAGTGAGAGCATATATTGCTTACAGACAAAGGGAGGGCTGACGAGCTGACAAGGAGCAGGTGTGAGAGGAGACAACGAGGGAGCCAAGGGCAACAGAAAAACATGAGAACTAACATAAATCTAGAAATTACAACAAAAAAGGAATTAAACCAATAAAACTAGGAAACATAGAGCAAAGTAAAGCACAATATAACCAAAACCATGAAACTGCTAAGTTACATCCTTACTGTCATTATCAATGATTTCTCTTTGCCTGAAACGTCCAGTTTCTCCCTATAGATCCAGTTATTTTTCTCTCCATCAACAGGGACTGAAACCTGACTGCTACGCTCTACATGCCTCAGGAGGAAAGCCGCCCCCCTCTGCCGTCTAACAGTGTCTGAATGGGTTCAATTCAGAATAAATCAGATACTTGTGTGCAAAAACAAATCCAGGACCTGCAAAGTTTATATTCAAAGTAAAACAGTTTGTTATGGTTGGATTCATTAGATGCACAAGCATCTGAAGGGATGTCTGATATCCCGAAGAGGTGCCATCAATGTGTTGTAGGGCTAACAGAGCCGTCAGGACAGCAAAAAGGCATTTTCCGTAGTCTGGCTGATAGCAGAGCCGTCCCAGAGCCAGAAACTCCACACTGACCCTTCCAGCTTTCTCACCCATCACAAACAGCTCAATGTGTTTGTGATAACACTGACAGAAACGCTACGCGATAGAAACCTGAGAACCGCACTTCTGAAATAAACAAACCTGAATGTGCTGGTTTCTAAAAGGAAGCCCAGATGAAATAAATGCAAATATATTAAGAAAATACAAGAAAATTATGTCAAAAGACAAACATGTTCTCACTTTCTAAGCAACAGCAGCAGCTGGATTACATCTTATTTCACAACGTCAACTTTTGAGTGGTGCCAATTAGGAAAGAGCTGTTAGTTGAGCTGTTTACTCGTTAAAGACGGATGCAGCGAGTTTCCCCAGGTACTGGCAGTAGAAGTGTTATCTGCAGAGAGAAACACACATGGAGACACACACTGACAGACACTCAGCCTCGGAGTCGAATGACGTGGATCAGAGATAAGGGAGCTTCTGGTGGAGAACAGAAGAATGAATGTGGGAGTCTGTCTGCGGACTGTTTGTCCGTTAGAGTTTTGACCCATGGAAAATACTATCCTCCTGTTTAGGAAGATTGTTTTTAATTAGTTACTTTAAATACAAGAAGGATAGATAAATGATGCAACGGCATATCAACATGCTAAATTTAGCTTCATTGACGACATTTGAGGCAGAATTTGTTGATAAGCAAAGACTGGATGAAATAAGTATTGAACACACCACTATTTTTCTCAGTAAATATTTTTCTTAAGGTGCTATTAACATGACCTTTTTACCAGATGTTGGTAACAATCCATGCAATCCACACATACAAGGAAATCAAACCATTGATGTCCACAAATTAAGTTAATTGTAATAAAGTGAAATGACACAGGTGGTGGAGAAAGACAGAGCTAAGATCTAGTGGGACTTCCATATACACACATAGACTAAATGGTAGTGGCCAACCAACCGCACATTTTGATCATTGATTAGCAGCAGAGGAAGGCGGCAGGGATCGATGTGGCCGTCCTAAATGATGGAAATATCAAGGAAAAGACATGACATGGGAGAAATACCAAGGCCTCAGGGAGGAACTAC
This sequence comes from Cyprinodon variegatus, assembly GCF_000732505.1. NCBI lineage: Eukaryota > Metazoa > Chordata > Actinopteri > Cyprinodontiformes > Cyprinodontidae > Cyprinodon > Cyprinodon variegatus. The sequence goes on from NW_015150834.1 coordinate 84,851, forward strand.
AGAGAGCCTGGAAGGTGAAGGCTAGGGGCGGATTTAGGAAATGTGGGGCCCTAGGCAAAGACAGGCAGGGGGCCCTCTGAATTGAGAAGACGACACATAAAACAAACCTATTTTACAGATACAGAAATGTTAGTAGAATAGACATCTGCTCTGATTGCTCCTTCCTGTGTTTC
>NW_015150834.1:87351-89967 GCF_000732505.1 Cyprinodon variegatus
CTCCCACCTTTCTTTTTTACATTTTTCACCTCCTATTTCCAGTGCAGGCTAGAATCCTGGTGTATCAGAGATGGACAAGAAGAGAACAGAGAGCTAGTGGACCACTTTGTGGCATGGTATGGAAACCTTATTCTTTCCATATTCTTATTTTGAATGGGAAAAAAGGTGATAGATCTAGAAGAATTTACCTTCAGGAGAGAAAGAAGATTGAGGCGGTGGTGTCATTACTCCTGTCTGTGTGTTTGTGTTTCTGTGTTTGTCTCCCTTCCTCCACCAGGAGGCGCCTGGTTCTGGTCCGCCTCCTCACACACCTGCTGATGGTTTCCTCGTTAACGGAGTGTTCTTAAGCTGATGACTGCCACTACCTTGACGCCAGAGTGTTTGCCAGTTTTGGGTACTCTAGCCAAGCTGGGTTTTGCTGAGTTAAACTAAGTTTTTGTCAACCTGAGTCTTAACATTGTTTTTGTCTTTGCCTCTCGGTAGGAAGTCATCCTGCAAACTGGATTTCTCGGACCTTCTCTCCCTGGAAGGATCAACTGAGCTTCAAACTGAGCTGGGGATATAAACAGGAGTTTTGGATCCACTTTCCCCAAGAGGTTGTTTAAGTTTCACACTGAGCAAGGGATTCATCTGCACCACAGATGAAGTGGCAGTCAGCTTCTCCGTTCACCTACAAACAACCGCATTCTGGGTAACCCTGTTCTGACAAACACTGGAACAACAGCATACAGACTGGAGTCAAAGATTCAACAACTTCTCTGGAAACGTGAGTCAGCACCCAAATCCTCTTCTTCAAGTTCACGAATCAAATTTCCCACTGAGCCTGAACTAATCACTGTGTCTTCCCCTCACTTTTCAGTTCCGGTTGAGCAGTGTTCAGAGCAACACGTCACTCTGCATTATCTCTTCAATAAACCTGTTAAACCTTTTCCGCTGGTCTCTCTGAATTGGTTTCCCTGCATGTGGGTCCGCGCTCTTGATAAAATGATGACAGGTGGATGAATATAAATATCTCGATGTTCACCTGAAACCAAAAACTCAACTTGAAGCCGGGCGTACACTGTACGATTTTTTGCCCTTTTCGGGCCGATTCTCCAGTCGTTGGAGNCTCGATGTTCACCTGAAACCAAAAATTCAACTTGAAGCCGGGCGTACACTGTACGATTTTTTGCCCTTTTCGGGCCGATTCTCCAGTCGTTGGAGAATTTTTCGATCTGGCCAACATTCAGCCTGATCTTACGTTGTGCATGGTGCAGTATACAGGGGGTAACGAGGGGCGATCAGCCTCTCACGACCACCTACCGATCAGGAATCGTAAGGTTGGGAGAAAATCAAACAAGTTTGAAATTCAGTCGGCCATCGTAAGGTGGTCGTGGTCAAATCACTCAGTGCGGAAACAAAGATTCCTCCTCTTCTTCTTCCTCTCAGATGAAAACCCAGAAGCATGGCGAGGGTAAAATGAATGAAATGGAGTTCTTTCTGTAAAATTAACAGACCATAGTAGCCACGTTTGCTCAGCGATGTCTTTGTTCAAATACGTCATCACCTTTTTTTTTTTTTTAAGAATTTCAGCACAAAATTGCACAAATAGCCAAAGCAGCGAGTTTTAGTCTTGTGAGCTTCATATTCCTCTTAGACTCGTTTGGCTTCCGGAAAGACGAGTCCGAGTAGCGCCATCTCACTGTGGAGCTGAGTCCCGCGTGGTTTTTAGACGTACCGTGTGAGCAGGTAGATCGCATCAGAGCGTCGGGCCGCACATTCTGAGAATAAACACCGTGAGCTGAGAACTTTTTAACCCTGAGGTTTCGTCGTACAGTGCATGCAATGATTGAAAAAAAAAATCATGCAGTGTACGCCCGGCTTAACTGTAAGGTTGTTACCAGAAGGAACAGTGCAGACTGTAGTAATTAAAGAAGCTTGGGTCCTTCAGTGTTTACAGCAAGATGCTGCCGGTCGTCTATTGTGGAAAATTTGATCTCTTCTTCCATTATCAGCTGGGGTCACAGCATCATGACTTAAAGGAGCTGATAAAGAAGACTGGCTCTGTTGTTGGAACGCCTGCAGAAACTCTATAGATGATTCTACAAAGAAGCATTCTTTGCAAAATGAAAAACATAATTGAAAACCTTGATAGATTGAAAGAAAATATAATGGTATAATGTCTGCGATGAGAGGCTTTTTCAGGTGTGCTTTGATACAGATTGCTACAGGAGATCTCTAAGGTCATCTATGTTTGTGATTCTCAGTGATCCAGGTCACAGTCATTCCGAAAAAGTAAAAAAAACAATTTACTAGACTTTGTTTTCAATTTTGAAGACGTTTCGCTTCCCCTCCAGGAAGCTTTTTCAATTCAAAATGTCTTTATACAGTGCATCAAATAAAGCCTGTTTTTGGGTTAATCAGCATCCAACTTATTGAAAGCAGTTTGAAAACAGAAGTTAAAAAAAGCTTTCAATTATCATTTGGGATTAATAAAATATTGACTGAATATTAGATTAAATTGAATTGTGTAGATAAGAGGAGACTGTCCACTTCTTGCTTTTGAATATAAATCTTTATCAACACTTGTTTTTTTTAACAAAAAACATTGATTTATGGGATTCTTTACTTTGAGGT
>NW_015150834.1:91730-92695 GCF_000732505.1 Cyprinodon variegatus
CCTAATATATATATATATATATATATATATATGTAGTGATATTGGGCTGCTCATTGGTGCAGTGGGTAGCACTGAATTCGCATGTTCTCCCTAAGCATACGTGGGTTCTCTTCGGGTATTCCAGCTTCATCCTACAGTCTGAAAACATCACTATTAGGTTAATTAGTTTCTCTTAATTCTCCTTAGCTGCAGTTGTGTGTGTGAATGGTAGTTTGTCCTGTTAGTCTCTGTGTTGCCCTGCGATGGACTGGCGACCTGTCCAGGGTGGACCCCGCCTCTCACCCGTAGACAGCTGGAGATAGACACCAGCAGCCCTGGCAACCGGGCTTGGGATAAGCATGACAGAAAATGGATGGATGGATGGATGGAAAGATATCATGATATTGCAATATTGTCATAATATAGTATCATGACCCAAGAATTGTGACACGTATCGTATCGCAACACCCATGCCAATACTCACCCCTAATACATATCAAATAAAAAGTCTCAAAAGAACCCGAAATCATGAAATGTTCCCAACAGAAAATGTAGAATAATCTGCTGCTTAGTCACTTTTTGATGCCAAAAAATGACTAATATGGTTTGTTAAAGGGGAAGGCCGTTTTTTTTTTTTTACATTTGGCCCTTGATTTTACGTTATTACATCATCTTCTACTCACCCATATGAACCGTGGATGTCTTGGGGACAGTGATTGGCCTACATGTTATGAATGCTGGCGTACCATAATGAATAAATGATGAACAGTTTAGTTTGTGCCTTTAAGTCGTTGCCCATAGGAAGACGTTACCTGGATATAACCTAACGGAATATCTTCAGAACGGCTCCAAATGACACAAAACTCATATGGGTGAGTAAAACATGGTGGAATAACGTAAAATCAAGGGGCCAATTAAAAAAAAACGAAGTTCCCCTTTAAGGATAAAATTTGTCTGGTTGACTTTCTTACAACAAAACTTAGCTT
>NW_015150834.1:93338-95471 GCF_000732505.1 Cyprinodon variegatus
GTGATCATTTGCAACAGTTGCTTCATGATACGTGAAGCTAAAATTATTTTGGGATTCCTTGAAAGAAACAATCAAAACGAGAGGAATTGAAAGCATGAAACATCATCTCAAGTTCAAACTGCGACACAAAATATTTGAACTTAGATATAATCCATAAGTGGTATTATGCAATTATGGGCAAGCTTGATTGATTTATTGAATGATTGATTAATTAAACCCCATCCATAAGAATCCCATCTCCGAAACATCAAGTTGTGGCCACAGATAAGACCCTTTGAGAACTTATATTGAGAACATGATAAAATGTTTTTTTTTTTCCAGAGATAAGTCTCTTGCACTGACAAAAAACCTGAAGCATTTTACCACCCAGCTTGCGTGTAGAAATACACACCCACCCGCATTTACTTACAGTTGTGCACACAAACATAAGTCTGCAGTCAAACATGTCTGCATCTGGGTTTCCGATCAAAGAAAGAATAACTTCCCTACTGATCCTTTATGTTGTTGTTGTGATCTTTAAGTTTTTCTCGTTTCTCTGAGATTTCTGTCTGTTTTGTTTATATTTTCTAGGTGCAGCCACTTTAGTTCACTCAATCATGGATCAGATTTTAAGTTAGTTTTTCCATATTTGGTATCATTGTTGGATCTTTAGAACTTTTTGACAAAAATTAGGAAATATATTGTAATAAAAGTTTTGACCATGTTGTCCCGCCCTAAAATGGAAGATAGAAACCTGTTCTTAAGAGGTTTGTTAGCGGCTTTCTAACTAAGCGTAATTCAGCCCTGAATGGACCATTAAATCATCACCATAGTCCTTCTCCTGTAGTTCCAGGCTGGCCCTGGTCACCTGCCGCCTCTCCCCTGCACTGGTTCTTTCGCAAACCAGTCTCTGCTCGAGTCAGAGATATGCGCCTCGCAAACCCATCGGCTCTGCTTTTGGATTTCTTTTGCTTTCTCTCAGACTGGAGTCGGATCGTCGCCTAGCAACCAATGCAGCCAATAGAACTACAGCCTCAGAAAGGGTGTGCTTGTTTTCTTCTACTGAGTTTGCTTGTTACTGCGCACTGATAATAAAAGTCCTTTTTAAAGGTTTTCTTCTAACCCAATTGTCCTCAATATGGCAGATCAAATATATAAACACAGAAAAAAACTGAACAGATTAAAGAACCATTTTAGCCTCGATACAAGCCGACGTTTCTCTGATTTGAGCAGAGAAGAGTTTGTGCACAAGGAGGAGGAAGTAAACGAGAGGAGAAAATATTTTTGAACAAAGCATCAGATCTGAAAGCAGAAACAAAGATTTAATGGAGAAGAGAATAGATTGGAGAGAAAGCAGAAGTCTTGAAAGTGATCATTACAAGTTTGGAGTGCAAGTAGAAAGAAAATGTATGCAGGAAAAATCTTTTATAGTTCTTCAGCGGGGATACAGCAGTGAGGCTGATTTGTCCCCCAGCGCAGGAAAGCAGGTCCTCCAACTGGAACCTGGACAGACATAGGTGAGATCGACTGTCATCTAGATTAGGGGAATAAATCACACTCATCAAGGCAATTCGATTCCGTTTTCCTGACCCAACGATTCGATTATTTTCGATACTCAATAATACATCATCTTCTTTTTCCTCCACCACTTCTGTCTTGCCACCTCTTCTTTCACCTCCGCTATCTCCGCCATGTCCGTCTTGCCTACTGTTTATGCGACTATCTGTGTGCATGCGGAAAGAAGGTAGTGGCTAAAGGAAGCAAGGTAGGAGGGCAAAATAGGTTTAGCACCAATGCAACACGGGAGTCAAAATTACGCCCAGGAGCAAGGGGATAAAAATAAACCGGAGGAAAAAAAATTGATAATCTTGCAGATGTGTCGATGCATTGGATCGTCGGCTGTTGGATCAATGCATCAATACAAAACTATTGTTTATTACACCCCTAATCTAGATGCAGTTCCAGGAGCGGATGGTTTACTTTCCAAACACTGGAGAATCTGGTGAACCTACGTCTATGCCTGAATGCATTGTTACTGTAAAATCAAGGTCCACCATGTTGAGATGAAACTGACATGGAGCAGATAGAAGTGCTTTTAAATTCATAAGGATGAAGAGACAGGAGTGTAGCCTAGAGAGACCATCCTGATCTCGC
>NW_015150834.1:96696-97918 GCF_000732505.1 Cyprinodon variegatus
GATATTTTAATTAGTGGAAAAAATTGCAGGAGGAAATATAAAAAAAAGTCGAATCAACCAAAACTTTCGCGACCCCCATGCAGTACCTCTGTGGAACCCCTAGGGGGTTGCGGACCCCCTGTTCAAGACCTCCATCCTAGTAAAAACACATAAAATTACAATATTTCATCACACCAATTAAATAAAAATAGAAAGTGACAAATCTGTTAAGCCCAGGGGTTTTAGAGGCAATTACCACCGGGAAAATACTCAACTGAAGTTAATCAAGAAGAACTCTTAGGCAAATTTTACTTTCATTTTGTAAACACAGTGTATACAAAATGAAATTTTGTTTTGTACAGCTTTCAGACAGTGAATGAGCAGCAGCTGGGCAGTGAAATGAACATTTCCATTCCATAAAGTGCAGCAGTGATCAAATGTAAACAATTTGGGCGGAAAAATGGTGCAAAAAATGCATTGATATGGCAGTTCAGAGCATTTTAGGAGAACTATATGTGGATATAGCTCCATAGTTACTAGACCTAAATGCAAAATGTTGGTATTTGTAAAAAATGTCAAAGATAAAACAACATTTCTTCCAGTGGATCAACTATTGCAGCTTTTATTATGCTTCATTTATTTGTGATTAAACAAAACAAATATAAATATTTTTCTCCAAATAGACAAAGTAAAACATCATGGAAATCGATGTGAATCCTAAACAAAAAACAACTGAAACTCATTTCTATCCACAAATGTTTTAGTGGGTGGTTTGCAATGTGGAGCTGTCATTTTGGTTCAGTTTAGTCAAAAGTGCCTGGACTGTGCCAAATATGTCTTTTACCTCAAAAGAGAATCTGAGCAAATAAAATTACAGACTTCCATTTGAAGGATTCCTTCTGCATTTGGTCATGACATCTACCCTGTGTATCATCAAAATGTACCATAGTGCAAAACCTAAAATCAAAAAAATGGAAAAAAAGATTTAAATTCCAAATAAAAGTGTAATCAACAATACGTTTATTTAAAGCTATTGAAAACAGATCTAACCAAATTAAATAACCACGCAATGAGTGATTTAGCCACTCTTATATAAAGAAGCAATCGGGATGTTTGTTCTAGAGGAGGGGAGGTGGAGGCACTGCTGAGGCCCTAAATCATCCGGAAGGATTAATATATAAACCACACATTTCAAGAAAACACAAGAGGATCAAAGTTTATTATTCGCTTTTTTCTATTTGCT
>NW_015150834.1:98778-99953 GCF_000732505.1 Cyprinodon variegatus
ATATTCAGTTTTAAGGCCGATACCGATAGGGGGCCGATTATATCGTGCATCCCTACAAATAATCTTTCATTTTGTCATTTAAATGAATGTACAATGAAACACACGTGAAGCCTTCTACAAGACATGGTACTTTTTAAAGGACGCTTAGGTCCTCAGCTATAAGCATCAAGATGCTTCATATCTTATATCATTTTTAAGGGGGTAACCACTTCAGCCATCTTCAACTGGAACAGAAGCATCAGAGTCAGCAACTTTAAAACGTTAAAGAGCTGATAAACATGATGCTGCTGTTTTGAGACCTACTCTGGATTCTCTGGAGAGGATTGTTCAAATGTGACAAAAGAATGAGAAAAAAAAAAGTCTAGATCAAAGAAAGTAACAATTTTTTTTGCATTTCAACATACTTGGAATAACCCTGATCTGATCTACAAAAGATTTCTGTATATATATATAAAAAATAAATCATGATAGCACATGCAAAGCAGATCTATAGGTGCCTTAAACATAAGTCTGTAAAATTAACACAAAATAACAAAAAGATTCTGTGAATGACTTAATGAATGTGCAGAAAATATACTGATCATCAGAACTTGCAAAACAGTGGGAGGAGAGTATCTAAAAGTGCATTTATTGGGGAGGAATGCTTCGGGATAAAGCTTCAAGTGGGACAAACCACAGAGAGCAAAAATATTCAGGTCATGCGTCACATCAAAATAGGCCTCATAAAGTCAATTTAATTTATAGGCTTGAAACACTTTTTAATCTTTTGTTCAATTTATCAGCTCATATAGGCTTTTCTTTCTCTTATGCATGACAAGTTTTTTTCTAAATGAACATGTTTACTGTCTCCCATCACAATGTATGTAAAATGATCAATGGGATTCGTTAAGGATGATTCATTCAGGTACAGGTGCTTATATTTAAAAATCTGGATTAAAACTCCCAAAATATTCAGCATATTTGATCATAAAGGTTCAAACATATTTTTTAAATTAGAAATAACAAAATATAACAATAATTTTACACATATAAAATCCCTTGACTTTTAGGCCCAAATTTTATAATTTAGATGTTTATTACATTTTAAGCAACTGTGTTTCATTTATTTTATCCAATAACAGGATCTAAGCCTCAGGTGGCCAAAACCAAATGACCACAAATTAAAATATATATTT
>NW_015150834.1:102755-104058 GCF_000732505.1 Cyprinodon variegatus
ACATTGTTTGATCTAAAATTAGTCAATGAAAACTAGTGATGTGCAAGAGAGGCTTCCACAGAGGAGGCAAAGCAATTGTAGCCGCAAAGAATGGACTACGATGATACTAAACCCTATAGAATATGAATGGGATTGCAAGCAAGTCTGTGAAGACAGTCTGATAAATACTTTTTTATGGTGTGATTTAGAAATGAACTAAGGTAAGATAGATCAGTCTTAATAAAAAAATAAATCCCTAACAACAAACATTTAAATAAAATCACAGACGGTGTTTAAAAGAAAATTATGACATTAAAGAAAAATTTTGGTTGCATGGTTGGTTACTGGCTTCATCAGCTACTACATGGAAATAAACTTTTTAAACATATAAAAGAACAGCTAGTAGATCAAACAACGTTATGTTACACAAGGACATTCTTTGAAATAGATATCTGCTTTTCATATCTCCAGCACTGATATTTGCATTCCTGGAGCCACATCACAAAAAGCTTGTTAAGAACTACCAGTTTTCAACATTATTGCTTACAAAAGGAGAATGACATCAGATATCGCAAAAAGCAACATTGGCTTTTAAAGAACTAGAAAACATTTAGAAAATGAGTCAATGAAAACTAGTGATAGAGGCAACACATGATGCTTAGTACGAGTTCGTCATCAACCAACATTCTGCTAAACCTCCTTTAACACACACACCTGTACAGGATCTCCAGACTATGTCTGTCATCCCTTCATCCTCAATCATTCCCTCTCAGACAGAAAAATAAAAACGGTGAAAATGTAATTTGACGAATTCAGACCAAAAGATCCACATTAAGTGTAACAACAAATCCAAGGCAGCGCCATGAAGACAACTGAATGCATGTCTGACCGTTAGAAGAGTGTCAAGCAGCAGGATGTTTCTGAGCCTCTTTCTGATTTCTGTTCCAGATGTTATTTCAATAGTAGCTTGATCTCACATAGAGACACTGACTGTTCTTTCTTTTGATGAAATTACCAAAAATGAAACCAGAGTCCCCTGGATATCGGCATGCCAGCTGCAGGTGTAGTGACCCATAGTTCTGTCATCAGCCAATAATATTATTTATAAATGCAGAGCTGCATGATATATAATGATGAAGTGAAAAACTAGGTTTGAATTAGGGATGCACGATATTGGGATTTTGGCCGATATCCGATATGCCGATATTTTAAAACTCATGTAGACGATAATCGATATCGATACCGATGTTAAAGCTGGACAAAAATAAGTAGTCATAGAAAATAGCAGTTTTGTTATCCATTTCTGACACTTTGAAAAATAATA
>NW_015150834.1:108088-111842 GCF_000732505.1 Cyprinodon variegatus
TGTCCGATTCATCGATTAATCGAAAAAATAATCGGCCGATTTATCGTTTTTTTAAATAATCGTTAGTTGCAGCCCTAGTTGGTACCGTTGATTGGGATCAAAATGAAGCTTCCTTGTGGATTGATTTTAATTAGATAAATGATTAATTAGGATTATGACTAAATGATTATTAGTATTGTGACATAAGTAAATAAGTATAAAAGCAAAACAAAAGGCAATTATATGTGTGCAGATGTGTTTTGTCACGCTGACAAAACAAAAAGTAAAAAAAAAAGAATTAGTTGATGCCCCAAGTCCACACAGATGAAACCAGAAGATCCAGGATCACAGGCAGCTCCATCTTTGTCCAGGTTATTTCGATCATGTGACATGCATGCATGTTTGGTAAAAAAAAACAGTTTCTACTCTTAAACTAAATACAATTGAGTTGATAAAAACAATGCATTTATCATTGGTTTATCATATGTTATAAGTTAGCTCAACATAACTTAATTCAATACAGGTAAAGATATAGGTCCACATGATAAGATTAGATTTAGATTTTATTAAGTTGGACCAACCATACAAATTGAAATTTGCTGTATTTATTTCCGTTAGAAAGTATTTTAAATAATTGTGTTGAACAAACAATAAAAATTAATAAAATTACACCATTCAGATAAATGTGGATTTGTTTCAGCTGGCAAAAATATATTGGATGGAAAAACTGCCATCAATTAAATTCAGTTAATGCAACGAGTCCTTTTTATGGGTGTAACCTCTTATAGACATTGAATTAAAAGGAACATTTTCTTATCAATAGCCAAGACAAAGGGCAGTGGGTCTTACAGGGTTTCAAAAACTGCTTTCCTCTACTTACATAACGGTATATGAATAAAAATATTCTCAAGGCCCATCGTAACGACGACGCTTCACGTTTTTGTTTTCCATCAATGTAATTTAATAATTTATCCTTTACACAACGTATTTATGCAAGGACCTAATCTCTAAACTTACTTAAATGTAATTTCAAAGCAAATAAAAACTGCAATAATCCTGAAAAGACAAGAATGATGGTTGATAACATAATATTTGTAAATTGGCATCATATTTCACATGTGGACGTCTGCAAACTGCAGTAGAAATAAAAGGTGTTTGAAAACTGTTAGTAAAAAAAAACTTACTTAAAGTACTGATTCCACCCCCACCCCCACCGGACAAAAGGGTGCGGAAACAGAAAATGAGCGAGAGTGTTTCATTACAAGATTTGAATCTCAGAGCGAAGCCGCACGGCATCATTAACATGAAGCAGCAGCACAAAGCCACGATGAAAGCACGGATGATGTTTATTTAATAAGACATCATCTCAGCTAACCTCTGCCTGTGTGATAAGATCAAACAAACTGCTGCCAGCAGAAATTGAATCAGAGGGAACCAGACACACTCTGCCATGCTCTTTTATGTTTCCAAACTCCAGGAAACCAGGAATCTGAAACTGCTGCTAAGTTTCCATGATAATGTCAGACACGGTTGGTTCATCGCCCAATTAGAAGCATGGCGTGGTTTTCATCATGTCCTCAGACTGCCCGATGACAACAACCTGCAACTGTTCTTTGTCCTTTTCTTTCTTTTTTTTCCCTCAGTAGATCTAGCCAACAGGTAGTCGACCCAGCGCCTGCGGGAAACTGGGATCCATAGAGAACCGATTAAACTTCCCACAGGTCATGTTCTGGAATAACAGCTGTCACAGTGAAACTCTGAGAAAAATCAATATTCTACTCATTTGTGCTTTAACTTTGTAAACTGGACATAAAAAATTTTTTTTTAATTTTAGTGTATTTACCCTTAATTTGAGTAGGTCAATAAGAAAGTAAAATAATTAGATAATATGAACTTGAAATAAGAAAATGCAATAATTGTTTTCTTATTTTAATGTAAATTGTCTTGCTCCATTGGCAAAGTCTCACTTACCTCCTCAATTCAAGAAAAAATTCACTTATTTTAAGTAAAAATTAATCATTTATATTTACAAATGGAATCCGGAAAATACTAAATTTATTTCCCAGCAAGTTGGTCAGATTTTTTTACACAAAGAGGGAAATGTTTTAGAGGTAAAGAAGACTTCTTTTATTTCATCATCTAAATAACTGGTCCTCCTAATTGTCAATCATTCTGGTGATATATTTAATAATAATAAATAATAATAATACATTTTATTTGACAGCACTTTTCTGGACACTCAAGGTCACTTTACAGAAAAAAAAACAAAAAAAGAAGAAAAAGGAAAATACAAAAATAGAAATACAGGAACATAAAAACAGTGTATTCACAAATAAGCGAGCTGGAACAGATGGGTTTTGAGTCTGGCTTTGAATAAGGAGTCCAGAATCAGCAGCTTTAGTTAAGGTCATCCTACGCGCTTGTTCCGTTAGCTATCTTTTTCTACGCATTCGCACTTTCAGGCGTATATCTGTGGTGAGCTACGGTTTCAGAGAGTCATTGAAGCTCACCTTACTCACTGTGGTTCTTTGGAAATTTCAACAAAGTGTATGACAAGAAAAGAAAAGACTCAGAAGAGGCGCTTTGCAAGGTGAGCTCTCCTCACAGCTGCACGCTGTGACCATAGGCTGCCACTACCTGACAGCGGCGACTGATAACAAAGATGGCGCAGGCCCCTGCGTAGTGAAGGAGGAGATGCGTGACCAACGGGAAGTAAAAATGAGGGACCATCTGTCTGAATGAGTTCACTATAAAGTCCACTATATAGTCCCCGCTCTATATAGTGATAGGGATTTAGGGGTTAGGACACAGTAAGGTTGTATTAGCTATGAGAACAGCAACTATTAAACAGAGCGTGCACAAGGAGAAATGCTCTTGTGCACGCTCTTGCAAGCATTTAATAAGCGTTTGCTCTCGGGAGGGGGTACAGGGTTGTGCATGTGCTTTTTTTTTTAAAAAAAGTGGAGAGGGCGGTTTTTAAAAAATATTTGCAAAATCCTCCACAATACGTTTAAGCTTCCAGATCAACAGAAAACAACAATCAGGTTCTCAGAAACTCCAAGTAAGAGCTTTATTATTAGGTTGTAGAGTTTTTATTGAAAGTTGAGTGGAAAGAAAAAGAATAACCGAGCCGCCACACAGAAAATGTTCATATGATGATCCTATAATAAAGTTTGGAAATCAAGGTCCTGCGTATGGAGAACCCAGATTATGGGATCCACTCTGCTGAAGTCCAGAGTAAAGCTTCCACAGCCAAACCACTATCCACTGGGTTTTCTGAAGTCTACAGGGAAGATAACCAGCTACCAGAGTGCAGCATGATTAGAGAAGCTGGTCTGCCAAGAGGAAGATGAGCGACACCAGAACCAACAAAGCAGAAAACCTGAAGGCAGCTAGCGCAGCAAACTGGGCTTCAACTGGACCTCATCAGAGCCACCGACTGATCCGCTCCATGCCACGCTGCATCGAGGTCGTTATTCATGTAAAAGGAGCCCAGACCTGCAAAATAAACTGACTTTTCAGACGTCTGACTTTTCTGGTTAAAATTTACTTTTTAAATTGATGTAATTTGTTTAACTTTAGATACTCAATTTTTGATTTTCACGGTAAAAGACCCACAGTCGACAAACAGACAAGAAATAAAGGCTTTATACATTTCATATTGTGTAATAAATTCATCTGATATGAATTTCTGAACCATGAGAAAACATTTTTTTTTGTTTTTTTTTATTATAGTCCAACTTTTTAAATTGTACTTGCTGTGTGTTGATAACAA
>NW_015150834.1:112840-114395 GCF_000732505.1 Cyprinodon variegatus
TTTTAGATGGAAAGAATTGCACTGAAGCTGTTTTTCTTAAGTTTACGCTAACCGAACAATGTTTTGCCCTTATTGTGGAGCAAATTTCAGCCAATTTACACCATTTTGTTCTCCGTGCGGACGGTCTCTGGAACTTTTACGGGACACGGACCAGGTGGCAGTCAATTTTTTTTTTAAGATGTAAATTTGTTTCCCTATAATGTATTTTTTTTTTCTCTAAAATGAAACTTTCTCTCACATAAAACTTATTTAAAATGTGAATTTGTTTCCTAAAATGTAAATTTGTTTTTAAAAATTTAAACTTTTTTTTTTCAAAAATACATTTGTTTCATAAAATATAATCTTGTTTCTACAAATGATATATTGTTTTTTATTTGTTAATGTGTTTTTGAATTGTAAATATGTTTTTAAAAATTTAAACTTTTTTTTCAAAAATACATTTGTTTCATAAAATATAATTTTGTTTCTTCAAATGTTATTTTGTTTTTTATTTGTTAATGTGTTTTTGAATTGTAAATGTGTTTTACACTTCTTAGCCACCGTAAGAAAAACTTGAAGACATAAACACAAAATAAGTTTTTTGGCGCTCGACCCCCGGCAGAAGACTTTGATGCTGTGAATCAACATACACTTCGATGAGTAACCTAGAAAAGGATTAGAGCAGTCGTTCCCCAGGCCCTGGACACTGGTGGTGGAATAAGCCAGAGGGTGAGTTGGACTGAGAATGAGGGAGGAGATCGGATGGAGGTGGGGGAAAGTTTGCTTGCATCTGGGAGAGAGAAGCTGGGCCAGGAGCTAAATGAAGGAGATCCTGCAAGATGATTGGCTTTACAGAAGATGCAACCCACTGAGTTGATTGGCTGGAGTTGAACGAGCGACATGGCAGGTGGTTCAGGTGAAGCTAATAAGGGTCTCCCTGATTGAATTTATGCTAGCAGGCAGGCTAGCTTCCAGGAAAAGTTAGCTTCACTCAGAAAAATGGAAAGTAAAATATCAGAACAGCAAATAAAACATGTTTAAGAGCAGGAAGAATAAAAGCATGTTTGTCTCATTTTCCTAAGGTCGCTTAAAAACCTCACAACAAGGAAGAAGCCTCATTTAAGGCTGCAAATTATTCAGATTAGAAGCCTTTTCTCACAGCGTTTTTATAGGGAGGAAAAACTGTCCAAAGATTAGGAGGATTGTGCCACCATGATCTAGCAGAACTGAACAGAACACTATGATCAGGATTTGGTTTGATGAGGCGACTCCAGTACATTGCTAACTGAATTGATCCAAAAGTCGTTTGATTATTGATCCACAGAGGAAGATTTCCTGAACCTACGGCCTCAGAAGACGCAGCATGGTAACGGAGAAGCTAAAGAGAGAGAAATAGAAGAACAAGGAGTACAGAAAGGGACTTCGGACTGAACCAGACTGACAGACATGCTCTGCTGCACAAAGAGCTGACTCGGAATACAATTACCGGTACAATTTATCACAATATTTTGGCTCAGGTTATCCTGAGCTATCTCTATAGTTATGCTGCTATAGGCTTAGACTGCTGGAGGACATA
>NW_015150834.1:115370-117556 GCF_000732505.1 Cyprinodon variegatus
TGTACCTTTTGTAAAGTTGAAGACAATGCAATTCAGAAATGAAACTTAGAAAATAATAATATTTATAGGTTTTGAGGGTAAATTTGCCGTTTCTAAGTCTTTTCATGTTTTTGTTTGTAATTTATTTTGTAAATAAATTGTTTTATATTTTTCCAAAAACATTTGGAAAAGATGATATATTATATATATATATATTATATATATATATATATATATATATATATATATACTCATATATATATATATATATATATATATATATATATTCATTTGTACAGATTTTACATTTTCATTTTTTTTCCTTAAAATTCCTCTTTTTCAGGTTGGGGTTTATGAATTTCAGTCTTTTCATACTTTTACTGAACCCAATAGCTTCTTCTTCCTCATGGAGTGATGAGCAAAGACGCATTTCTATTGGTCTGCTGGACGTTAGCTACGTTCTTATTGGTCAAACTTAGTGTTTGTATGAGCTTGGAGTAAAGGGAAGGGAATCTCTTAAACAAAATTTCAAAAGAATCACATTTAGAAAAAACTAATTTTAAAAAACAAAATTTAGAATTTTTAAAAAATATTTGTAAAAAAAAAACAAAAAAACTAAATACAATTAGAAACATAAAATACAAAGTCTGTAAAAAAAAAAAAAAAAAAAAAAAACTTGAAATAAAAGGGGGGAAACAGCTGTTACTTTTAAAACATATTTTTCATTAAATTATTTTTCAATTATTTTTGGATTGCAATTTTCCAAAATTCCCAAATTCAATGAAAAAAGGTGCACTTCGCTTGCAACAATAACGGAACAAAATTCTCTCCATACTGGACGAAATTCTATCATATTCAGCCACCGTGTTTATCTTCAGAACCGCCTGCTCTGAAGACAAACACGCCTCCATATCTGAGGCAGGATGGGAGAACCTGCCAGCAATATGCACAGAGATCCGGAGGTTCAACAGGACATCAGCAGCAGCTGGTTTTACTGGTTCCTGGTGAAATCCTCTGGGTTTGACTGATTGGATGAAAGCATCCTTCAGTCCAAAGACCATTTCAAGCCATAAATAACGGCACAGATGTCACACATTGGAGAGCAGCTGAAAATCTTGACTCCACAGAGAATAATAAACTGCTCTGCTGGAAGTCCACAGCAGCACGCTTGGTAATAAAGTTTCATCTGAGGCAGACTGGAACAACGTATTTAAATAAATTAACCTAAACGGAAGAAAACCCAGAAACATCTCATCCCAAACATAAAGCCAGATGCAGGAAAGTGATATGGGCTCGTTCTGCTGGCACAGAAAACACAGCAGCTCATGAGGGACCTCAGTTTGGAGATGAGGAACTGGGACATTATGGAAAGCGGAGTGGCCCACTATGCCTCCTCACTGATGCTGGGTTAATTGGCTCTGCCTTCACCTCCTTCTTTAGACACTTTATAAGCTTTAATTTGCAACATTTTACTTCTTGGTGCAGTGAGGAAAAGAAGCTTTTAAGTTCCTGCAAACTGGCAAAAGTTCTGCCTCTCAAACACCAGTTAGTCCCCCCCCCCCCCCACACACACACACACACTTATCATTGTACTGTCCAGAGACACCAGAAAGGTAGACCTCTACAAGACTTAACAGGGATACATCGCCGAGCAGCTTTGTTAAAGACAAAAAAAACTTTATTAAAGCAATTAATAGAAAATGGAGGAAGCTGAACATGACTGTCAGTCTCCTTCAGACTGGTTAGAGATCTCAACTCATTGCGTAACAATGATTCTAAGAAAGGTGAGAAATCAGCCCAGAACTACACAGGCGGAGCTGGTCAATGACCTGAAGAGAGCTGGGACCGCCGTTTCCAAGGTAACTGTGGTTAATACACTGAGACCTCATGGTTTAAAATCATTCATGGCACGGAGGGTTCCCCTGCTTAAACCAACGCACGTCCAGGCCTGTCTCCAGTTTGCCATCTGGAAGATCCAGAGGAGTCAGAGAATAAAGTTCTGGCAAAAATACAAACTTTTGGTCGTAAATCTACTCGCTGTGTTTGGAGGAAGAGGAATGCAGAACACCACCAAAAAACGCCATCCCCACTGTGAAGCATGGGGATGGAAGCATCATGATTGGGGGTGTTATTGTTACAGCATTAACCCTATATAAGGCAAGTTACCATTTATAATCACTTTCATAACCCTTACACACCCCCCCTCC
>NW_015150834.1:118941-120982 GCF_000732505.1 Cyprinodon variegatus
TAAAATATCGGCATATCGGATATCGGCCAAAATCCCAATATCGTGCATCCCTAATATTTAGGTAAATAGACAAAACAACTGCGCTGGAAGGAAAGTCATTTTTTCTTAAAATAAGTGGATTTGTTCATGAATTGCGGAGGTAAAAGAGACATTTTGCCAATAAAACAAGACAATTTACATTTAAAATAAGAAAACACATTTGCAGTGTCTTATCTGACATGAATTTGATCTAATTATCTTATTTTCAGAGTAAAAATAATCATTACATTAGCAAATCATCTCACTTATCTACTCAAATGAAGGGTAAATACACTTAATTTAATAAATTTTTACTTATTTCTAAATCGTTTTTCCAGTGTAAGGTTATATTGTACCAAAAAAAAGTTTTTCTTTTACTCTCTTTCTAATTTTTCTTATAGAAGCATTTTCGTTTTCTTAATATATTGTTGCTGTTTAATTTTTGCCATCAAAATATCCATATTTTCTTAATGTTATGAAGGTAATAAGGTCTTGTCCTGGATTCCAATCAAACTATTGGCTTGAAATTTTGATTTTCAAAGTGTTTCACTGAGTTTCCTATGAAGGGTTCAGGAGACAATGACTGGAGTCAAGCATTGAGAGATTTGGGGAACAATCTACTTCCCTCCTTCCCAACATGACATTGAGCTGAAACATACAGTCAGGATAACCAGGAGTAGGAAGCATGGAACAACCTAGCCAGTCTGCAGACCTGAGCCCAAAAGAAAACCTTTGGTGGAGGGGTTTGGGTGTTTCTCAGCTCAGAAACCTGGCTGATGTACAGAACATGTGTGTGCAGGAATGGAGCAGAATCCGTGCTGCAGTGTGAGAAAAGCTGTTTGGCCTCTGCAACGGCAAACAGACGATACTGGACCAAATATTAACATATACTTTCACAGGTGTTCAAATACGTATTTGCAGCGTAACAAGCAAATAAAAAAAAACAAAAAACATAGATTGATATTTCCAGGTTTTGTCTCACAGTTGACATCACCTAATCAAAAAAAGTCAGAATTGGGAGAACTCGTATTTTCCTCCATTACTTAAAATGTGATTCTGATGGACCCACATTGTAAAAAAAAAAAATTTTTTTTAAATGAGTGCATTTTTTCTTGAATTGAGGAGACTTTGCTGATGGAACAAGACAATTTCCATTTAAAATAAGAACAAACTATTGCAGTGTCTTATTTCAAGCGCGTATTATCTAATTATCTTATTTTAAGGGTAAAAAATCTCATTCCATTGGCAAATCATCTTATTTACCTGCTTAAATTAAGGGTAAATACACTTAATTTAAGAAATGTTGCCTTATTTCTAGATTGTTTTTGCAGTGCATTTATTGTCAATATTTACACTGCAAAAAAGATCTAGAAATAAGTCAACATTTCTTTGACAACAATTCAACGTAATTACCCGAAATTTGACCAGAAAAATAAGATGATTTGCCACTAGAATTCGAATTTATAGCCTTAAAATACGATAATTAGATAATAATAAGACAATGCTTTTTCATTCATGTTTATGTGAATTGTCTTTTTCTAATGGAAAAGTGTCTTAATTACCTCCTCAGTTCAAGAACAAATGTACTTATGTTAAAAAAATATATAGATTCGATTTTTTTTTTCACTCTGCAAATCGATCCAGAAATAAGTAAAAAAATTAAATTAAATGTATTTACCCTTAATTTGAACAGGTAAAAAGATGATTTGCCAATGAAATGAGAATTTTTAGCCTCAAAATAAGATGGTTAGATAATAATAAGACAATGCAATGCACCAAAAAAAAAAAAAAAAAAAAAAAAAAAAAAAAACATCCCCACTGTGAAGCATGGGGATGGAAGCATCATGATGGGGGGTGTTATTGTTACTGCATTAACCCAAGTTACCATTTTTAATCACTGGCATACCCGCAGGGAACTCTAGAAGCACAAGATCTATATCCAGCCATTCAGCAAAGATCCTGCTACGTGGCTGTACATCTTATTTTAGCATTTGACCAATTAGATGAGCCCTCGACTGATATA
>NW_015150834.1:121921-125964 GCF_000732505.1 Cyprinodon variegatus
AGAAAAGTGTCTTAATTACCTCCTCAATTCAAAAACAAATGTACTTTTGTTAAGAAAATATATATAGATTTGAAGTAATGTTTCACACTGCAAATCGAAAAAAAATGTCTTAAATTAAGTGTATTGACCCTTAATTTGAGCAGGTAAATAAGATGATCTGCCAATGGAATGAGAATTTTTCTTCTTAGAATAAGATCATTAGATAATATGCACTTGAAAAATTGTTTTTTCTTATTTTAAATGTAAATTGTCTTGTTGCATTGGCAAAGTGTCTCATTTACCCGCTTAGTTCAACAAAATATGCATTTATTTTTATTTATTTATTAATTTTTTGCAGTGCATGTTTTTTCATATAGTGAGTGAATGTTTGAGGTTTACCTTCCATGTCCAGATTGGTCTTGAAGATGTCTTCATATTTGAAAGTTGGCTCCTGGTGGATAGTTTCAACCTCCATATCGTAGTGGTCCATCAGGTGGTGGACCCCCTCCAGGGTGAAGTAGCAGTCCCGGTCCCTCCGGTCGTCCTCGTACAGCAGCAGGGCGCTCCTCCAGGTGAAGTGCTCGAACATCGCGCTGAAGATCTCTGCCATCTTCACGTAGGATGGAGCGATGCGGGTCAGCTGGGAGTACTCGCTCTGCTTGTCCCTGAAGGCGGTGGCCAGCGCACCTGCGGAGATCACCGGGATGTGCCAGTGGGATGCCAGCCTCACCACACCTGCCGCCTCGTACTCGCGGACCGGACCGAGGATCAGGTCCGGTTTTCGGTCGCAGGAGCGGTCTGCCAGCGCGAACAGCGCGTGGTTGACCTGGTCGGAGTCCTCAAAGTGGATGTTGAAGTGGAAGCCTGGATGATCCGCCCTCAGCCTGTCCTGCGCGTAACGGATCGCCGGTGCGACTCTTGATTGTGAAAAAAGAAAAGAGTTATTTTGTGGCAATAACGCCAAGACCTCAATTTCCTCCGTGGGAGAGTCGGTGAGAACTGGGCTGAAGATGACCAGAAAGAGGAGCAGAGGTTCGGTGAAACGCGCCATGGCGCCGCTTTGAAAGTTTCTCCTCAGATCCAAACCAAGCAGCGCTGGATGTGTTCTCCAGGTGGCTCCTCTCAGCAGCGCGCAGAGCTGCAAACCCGGTGAGCAGGTAGAAGTGAGCCCCCCTCCAGGTGCGGGTTTATCCTGCAGACTGGCTCCCCTGCAGCTGCAGCCCAGACAGACGCGCTGCTTGGCTCCAGCCTGGAGTTTTGAAGCATCCTTTCAGGATTATTCCTGCGTCATGAAGCGCTGCCCACCTCCATCTTAAAGCTACACTGCTGCGCGGCTCACAATGAGCCACTTCAGCACAGCCCAGCTCTCTGCATGGCTCAGTCCGACCCAAACAGCTTTCCTCCCAGTCAGCGAGGGTGAAACTTCTTTAATGCATTCAGGTCCATAGAAAAACACAGTGAACACATTAAGATGCCTGGAAAAGGAAACAGATGTTAGCAGAAAAAGACATTTTAAAATCCAAACATCATGCAGGGAGCTTTGAATTAATAATCAGCTTATGGCTAAAAAATGTTTTCACTTCAACAGGAGCATCTTTAGACATTTCTACTCCCATGTCCCCGAATGGTGACTAAAAACGCTTTGAGATGTGTTTAAACATGTTTCCAAGTGTTTCAGATTATTTCTAGTTTCACTGATTCCAGGGAAAAGTAACAATAAACATTTTGTTAAGGGATGATTTAACTGATAATTGTAAAAAATGATCAAAACCAACCTGGACCTGTTGAAGGAACTACAACCTTTTCAAAATAAGACTTTGGCTTTAACTGAACTCAGTTTTTGAAAGTTTAATTGAGTTTCCCCAAGCCATGCCCACCCTGTAAATAACAACAAATCATAAACAAATAGAGCCTGTTTGGCAACATGAAGTAGGCACAAGTTGGAAAATTAGCAACAAAGAAGAGACAACGTGTTTTGGAATGGAAAGTCTACTTTTTATAGACTCCAAATGTCAAGATTAAAACAATAGGACCCATAATTCAAGGCAAACAGACAGTTAGATTTCTTAAAAACTTTATTAGATACAGATCTGTAATAATCAGCGTGGGCGTCTAAGGCAGGAGGAGAACACCTGGTCACCTGGTCTTAAAGTTCAGTCTGTGCCCAGAGGGTACAGACTGAACTGAAGTCCCAGAGGTCATAGGACAGGCAGGAGATCAGAGCAGAAGATTCAAAGAGGTACTGACAGGAAATCTTAGCCTGACGTAGTCCGACTCAATTCTAGTCAGAATATGAGTCTGATACTGCTCCATAGAGCTGTGATTATGGGGCATGTTTTGAACGAACCAGGAAAAAAAATGCCTCTGCACTTAATTGGATAGACCTACAACCAATAAGAGCAACGGAGTGCGTGACGTATGTTAAGCGAGGCATAGTTGTTGTCAACAAAAATCAAAGCGTGCAGTTGCACGCCTAGAATAAGAAGATGAGCCTTGATCGCGTTTCTCTGTTCCTCTTTTAAGATTAATTTGCTGTCGATATCTTCTAGAACAGACCTAATAGCAGAATCTACTCACCTCAACTCTCCGGCGGCAGCCATTGTTGTTGTCACCCAAGCGCGCCTTGGTCACGTGGTTGATTACGTTACTGTTGATCATCTGTCCATCATAGTATAAAGCCCGCCCTGAAAATTTGATTGGATCGCCAGAGAGTGGGCGATCATACTCACGCTACTATGGAGCAGAGCCAGACCGAACTTCCCCGAACTCAAACCTTGTGGGCCGGACTAAGTTCGGAATGGCACCCAGGCTAAGGAAATCTAGGACGGTGTGAGGAATCTGTTCCAGGTTTGATACTCAGCCAGAATCCAGCAGGAGTGAGAGGACAGGTCAAGCAAACAGATCACAATGGGAACAGTCAGGCTCAGAGGTCCAGAGTCAGAACAGGTCAGGATCAGGCAATCGGAAATACTGAGAAACGCTAGAGAACTCTTTCCAAAAGCTTGAATATTCTGGCACTGATGGCTGCTCTGAAGGCTGGTTAAATAGAGGCGGAAGCAGGTGGATCAGAGGAGCAGTAATGAGAACTGGGCGGAGATAGGCAGGTGAATGAAATGAGTGAACAGGTCAGTGTCATGATGTTTTTAAGAGATCTGACCCACATGCAGGAAACCACTCGGAGAACCAGAGGAAAAGTTGAACAGGTTTATTGAAATAATCAATAAGGGGATCCAGGGTAACTCAGAGAGCTGGTGAACCGGAACTCGAAGTGAGAAGGGAAGTTCAGAGGTTAGTTCAGGGTCCGTGGAAACTTTGAACGACGTCTTGCAAAAATCAGAGATGAATGGGACTCACGTTAGCAGAAAAAGGCTTTCTTCTCAGAATCCAGTCAGTGTGGGTTTATCCAAATATTGGGGGGCTCGTTGGAGGGCGGACAGGTTTTGGGTTTGGTTAGTTCCTTGAGGAGCAATGGAGCGGACCACCACTTAGATTTCCAGGAGAACTTGAACAGGTCGTGTGGAGATTAATCCCCTGCTCAGTGTGAAGCTCAAAACAATCCTTCCAGGGGGAGAAGACCAAAAATACAGTTTGCAGGATGACTTTCTGCCGAAAAGGCAAAGACAAAAACAAGGTTAGAACTCGGAGAAACTAAGACTCAGTTTGACTCAACTAAACTCAGCTTGGCTAGAGTACCCAAAACTGGCAAACACTCTGGCGACAAGGTAGTGGCAGTCCACCACTTAAGAGTCCTCAGGGATGAGCGCAACCAGCCGCAGGTGTGTGGGAGGACCAACGAGAACAGGGCGCCACCTGGTGGTGGAGGGAGAGAACACCAAAAAAACAAATACAGCCCACACACACTGGATTCCTAACAGCCAGACATCCAGTGTATTCTCATTATGAGTTCGTATGAAATCATACGAAAAGTTATGCACCGTAATTTCGTACGTTTTGGATGTTTTTTTCGTCGTATGCGCATCTTATGCACCATTCAAGAACATAGAATATAAATTACAATTAGCCCTAACCCTGACCCTAACCCTAAGATATAAAACAGCAAGCAA
>NW_015150834.1:127538-129261 GCF_000732505.1 Cyprinodon variegatus
ACAGATGATTTTCTTTATTTGGACCCCGCTGATTTTTAGTTTATTACCCCTGACATAGAGTAACATGCCAACAGCATGGTGGTGGGACTATGATGGTCTGGGCCTGCTGTCCTACATCTGGACCCAGATGGCCTGAAGGAGGATCCGGCGCTTCCAGTTTGTGACTTTAAGCTCCAAGTTTGACCAAAAGCCACAGAGAGGGATCGATTTTTTTTTAGAAATGTAATCGAGGTTCTGCTGTGACTCTGTCATGAACTGTTGCCTAACAGATGACCTGTAAACACATTTCTATATATATGTAGGACTCTTTGACTAAATAAAGCCTCAGATAGTGATAATCCAAACAGGACATGTCTCAGTGGGTCATTGAGTGACACTGGAGTTTATTTCCACCCTCGATGCACCATCCTGCTAATCAAAATATTTATTTAATGTAGCATCCTGCTGTTTTTAGGACATTCCATTCTTTTCCTCTTCTTCTGCTCTTAGATGTGAGAAAGTCAAACGTATAGGATATAAGGCCTTCTAACGATGGCTCTGTGGGAGCCAAAGTTCGGGCTCCAGAGGATCAGAACCCTCTAAATGTTATAGAGGGTTATAGAGCAGCAGAGATTTATTTTTTTTTTCTTATGTTTGTTTCTATTGAAAGCTTGAAATGATCTAAGAAACTTCTTTTTAAAGGAAACAGAGATTAGAGCTGCAGAATTCAAATTCACAAAACTGAACCGACTGTCCGTAATATTAGTGTAAACCAATAAACACTATCAGATTAAATAAGTTTAAAAAAAAATATCTGCCTCTAATCTTCATAGAGATTGTCTGGTTAAATGAGGCTACTGTCCGTCATTGGTGGAAACAACTGAGTTCTTTTTCTCTCTGGTTGAATAAATAAATGTCCCCTAAATATCGATGTCAGAAAAAAAAAGCAATAAAAGAGGGAACTCATATATCAGTGAATTTAGGTTACATTTAAGTTCTGAAACTGTGATATTCAATGACTGCTCTGTTTACTTTGAATTGAAGGATCTCAGTCACATTATCGGTCATTTTTTCCTCTAACCAGTAATTTTCTCAGGTTGTATACAATTTTTTTTCTGAAAGATTACCGCATCCCCATATACATATTATATTTTTGGGTTTTGTGGTTTGTTTTTTCTAAGTTTGTTGGTAAATAAACATCTTTATGTATATTTACAGCAGCAGTTGTGTTCACTGAGGCGGGATGTGAAGCTGCAGAGGAGTTCAGATCCTGCTGCTGAGCTCATCCATGTGCGAGTAAATATTAATTATATAATAATACTATTCTTAGTCGGATTGATTGATCAATTGGTTGTTTTTTCTTCCTTTGTGTTGTTTCCCTGTGAGGAATAGGAAGGTTCTTCTCCTGGATGTTCTAATAAGAGGGTCTGTGGAGGATTAGAGTGTAGATCTGTTTATTTCAATAATATCAGTTGGTCTTTGATCACGCTGAGCTGTTGCTTTACCATCAGGCTTTACAGGACAGTCAGGCTCTGTTTAGTCACCACCAGGCTTTCTGATCGTTCTGCTGTTCTGCCAGCAGATGGCGCCATATTTGCTGTTCATTGCTCCTGCTGCTGGTTTTCTATTTAGGCTAAAAAAGGATTAAATACTATCAGGACAGATGCTTGGTGCATATAAGCTTATTTTATCAGGATCAAATGATTTTTAGGGTTTTTTAGAGGCACATAATCTGACTCTGTAC
>NW_015150834.1:130656-132097 GCF_000732505.1 Cyprinodon variegatus
TTTCTGCACACCTGAATCAAACAGCTAAACTGCTTATTAAATTTAAGCCAGCAGCCGAGCTCTGCTCACCTCTACTGAGCTCATATTGGAGTCTGTGTGTTGAAGCATAGAGGCACAGATGCATCCTCATTCACAATGTTTATTGCTCTGTATACACAATATACTGGTAATAAAGAAGCCAATCCGAATAGTTCCATTAAAAATAAATAATAATAATAACAATAAAGATAATAAAAGTAATTAATATTCTTACAGTAATAAGAATGGTTCATTTTTAATCAGTTGGAAGATGCTGAGTAATAAAACAACACACGTCATAATTTAGCTTCATTTAAAAAATTTACAAGATTCTTGATGTACAGAAAGAAAAGTCCGGATTTTCATTGATTCCAACTTGAATTATTTACTTAATTGATCATATTGATTTACTAAGGCTCAGGTAAATATTAGACCATGTTACACAATTCCATTATTTCAAATATAAGGTTAACAGATTGGATTAAAGTTATTTCTCCATGTTTCTTTATGTTTTTGACAAGTATGAACTTTTGTTAGTTTCAAAATCTGCTTATTTAAAAGTACGGAGGCCTGAGCAGATACTGAAATTACAAAATGTCTTTTGTCAAAATAATTGTTCCCACTCATTTAAATAATTTTAAAACCAACTGGAAACTGTTTAACAGAAATAAAACCTGAGTTTTGATGGAATTAGGTTGTTTTCTGAACACTTCAGCTGTAAAGTCGAGGACGTCATTAAACATGCAGAAAGCAAAAGTTGTCATAAAATATGTCTTAATGACAAAATGTCTTCAAAAACGACTTAATTGAGCTGAACTTCTGAGAATGTCTCCTGTATGTAAAGCTAGTAGCTTAAAGGCGCTTTGGAAAAAAAAAACAAAAAAACTTGTTACGGTAGTTTAAAATCCTTTTCTTTTGTCACACTCTAATCTTTAGATTTTAGCAAATTCATTTTAAAGTAGACATACACTGCAAAAAATGGAAATCTAAATGAGTAATTTTTGCTTTAATGAAGTGTATTTTTTTATTGAATTGAGGCAGTAATTGATATATTTTGCCAATGGAACAAGACAATTTACATTTAAAATAAGAAAAAAAATTGCTTTGTCTTATTTCAAGTGCATATTATATAATTCTCTTGTTTTAGGAGTAAAAATACGAATTCCATTGGCAAATCATCTTATTTATTTACTTAAATTAAGGGCAAGTACACTCAATTTAAGATTTTTTTACTTAATTCTAGATGGCTTTTGCAGTGTACAAACCTTGATATTAAAATAATACAAAGATATAATGTGAGGATTTAGAGTATATGCACAGGAAACATTTCTATCTGTGGTGAAATCATCAAATTTTTTTAGCTTAAGAGAGTTTAGAGAGATTATATATATTTTTTAATCTGATTAAATGATGTCCTAAAACT
>NW_015150834.1:132301-134266 GCF_000732505.1 Cyprinodon variegatus
GCCATAAAAATAAGTAGTAAAGTAAAGTAAAAATATCAGAAAAATCTACTTGAGTACAGTAACGAAGAATTTGTACTTCGTTACTTCCCATCTCTGGCTATGGGTGGTAAAAAAAAAAGCTAGCTATCATTTTAGGTTTATATGAGTGGCAGAACAACCTGAACTTTGATTATTAATCAATATTCAGGCTACATGAGCTAGAGAAACACTGAAATAAACCCAAACATGCAGGGACCAATTTAAAGTCTGTAAAGAAACCCTGCTTGGCTTTGGTTTACCAGCCTTCACCTCATATTCAGTACAGACAGGATGAAAGAAAAATAATTAAAGTATCATAAACAGGTTTGAATCTCTTGGCTTTGAGGTGTTCTCTAATGAGTGCTCTGTAGCGCCGCCCTAAAGGCGAGAGTCTAAACAACCTCTGACCAGGATGTTTAGGGTCTGCAGAGATTTTATTTTCTCTTTTCTAGTCCTGGATGAGGGGAAGATCGGCCACAATGATTCTCTCTGCAGACATGATGGTTGCTGCAGTTTGGACCGGTCCTGTTCTGTGGACAAGCAGAACCGCACACAGATAGAGGTGGAAAAGATGACCATGATGACAACAAAAGCCTGTCCACCAGCTATCATTGAAAAGAGGAAGCTGAAGAAGGGAAACGTCTAAAGCTGGTATGTCAGCGGCCCCTGAGGGCCGACTTCCGGCGCCCTGACCTAAATGTAACCTCCAAACTGACCCCCTGACATTAAAACCATTGACTGGACCCTGGCCTCCTTACACTGCAAAAATGATTTAGAAATTAGTAAAACATTTCTTAAATTACGTGTATTTTCCCTTAAATTTCAGCAGGCTACTAAGATGATTTTCCAACAGAATTATTTTCTTTTTTCCCTTAAAATAAGATAATTAGATAATATGCGCTTGAAATAAGACAGTGTAATTGTTTTCTTCTTATTTTAAATGTAAATGGTCTTGTTCCATTGGCAATGCGTCTCACTTATCTCCTCAAATAAAGAAAAAAAACACCCTTATTTTAAGAAAAAAAAATTACTTATCAAGATTTAAATTTTTTGCCACTAATCATTGAACAGCTTTTTCTTTTTAAAACTGTCCTAAAATGCTTTATGATCCTCAAAAAGATAATAAATAAGCTTGAAATAAGACAATGTATGTGTTTTTTTCTAATTTTATATACCGTATAATTCCAATAGGGGAGTGGTGGTCCAGTGGTTAGGGCATAGAGCTGGGAATCCTGAGGTTCTGAGTTTGAGTCCCACAGCCTCACTGGAAAAAAGATCTAGAAATAAGTAAAAATTTCTCAAATTAAGTGAATTTCCCCTTAATTTAAGTAGGTAAATGAGATGATTTGCCAATTAAATGAGTATATTTACTTTTAAAGTAAGATAATTAGATAAAATACACTTGAAATAAGACAATGTAATTGTATTTTCTTATTTTAAATGTACATTTTCTTGTTTCATTGGCAAAATATGTCTTTTACCTTCTAAATTCAAGAACAAATGCACTTATTTTGTGAAATAATGACTTATCTAGATTTAGATTTTTAGACCCTTAACCCCACACAGCTCCCCGGGTGCCGCACAATAGCAGCCCACTGCTCCCCAAGGGGATGGGAGCATACAGAGGTAAATTTCTCCAATGTCAGATCAATAAAGTTCAATTATCTTATTATTAATTAGTAAACTGTCTCACTTTTCTCCTCAATTCAAGAAAAAAAAGACTTATTTTAAGAAAAAACCACTTATTGAGATTTACATTTTTTGCAGCGTAGATCTGTTGGTCCTCAGAAGGTTAGTAACCAGAAAAGGTCCTAAGTAGGTAACAGGCACAAACACATCTT
This sequence comes from Cyprinodon variegatus, assembly GCF_000732505.1. Lineage (NCBI taxonomy): Eukaryota > Metazoa > Chordata > Actinopteri > Cyprinodontiformes > Cyprinodontidae > Cyprinodon > Cyprinodon variegatus. The sequence goes on from NW_015150834.1 coordinate 134,161, forward strand.
GGTTGACTTGTGAATTTGTCTGTGGGTGTGAAAGCAGCTCACACCTTTAAATAAACCATAGTTCCCATTTTCTGCCCATTTAGCAGTAATACCCTTTTTGTCCCAC
>NW_015150834.1:135431-138786 GCF_000732505.1 Cyprinodon variegatus
TAGTAGCTTCATCTGGTCTGTTCCTGTTTGGCTGTGACTCCATCCTGGAGAGAAATATCAGCTGTGCTGCTGCCATCAACACCTTTGTTTCCAGATGTTGGAGCTTGGCCTGTTTTCCAGTGTAGTCCTGTTTCTCTGACTGTGACTGGCTGGTTGTGCTTTCTTCATCCTCTGACGTGGGAGCTGGCTCGGAGCTCGTTTACAGTTGCCTTTTGTATCTGTCTCCCCCAGTCGACCTCAGCAGAGTTTTTCTTCTCCACTGTCGCTGCAAGCATGCTTAGTGTGAGGAATTGCCTGTGAGTCAAAGAGTCGATGCAATCAGCTGGTTTTCCTTAGATAGAAAACTTTCATTCATTCTGACTGGATGATCTGGTGAACTGGAAAGTGCCTTCACTATAAAAAACTTTAATCTAAATAAGTAATTTTTTCTTAAAATAAATGCATTTTTTCTTGAATTGAGGAGGTAAATTCAACACTTTGCCAATGGAACAAGACAATTTACATTTGAAACAAGAAAAAAACTATTGAATTGTCTTATTTTAAGTGTATATTGTCTAATTATCTTATTTTAAGAGAAAAAATACTAATTCCATTGGCAAATCATCTCATCAACCTACTCAAATTAAGGGTAAATACGCTTGATTTGAGAAATTTTAACTTATTTTCAGATCGTTTTTGCAGTGTTGAGATGAGATGTGTTGTAAATTGATGTATAAATAAACTGAATTGAATTAAAAGCCTCAAATTTCAAACTTCTTATAATTAATTGGAACCTAAATGGACCTTTAAACTGAGATAAGGAGACTTTTTTTTCTCCTGAAAAACTCTGGAGGAAGATTAAAGAGCTGCTTTAATTCTGGCCGTCACGCCATGTTCTGGTGGATGGAAGGCGCTGTCCCATTTCCCTCAGTCAAAACCTGAATATGATCAGATGGCAAATTATTGTCAGGAGCTGGAGGGAAGTCTTTGTTATGAGATCGGATGACTTATTTAGAGAAGGTGCATCTTTCTGTATGAAAGGACGTCATTCGGTTGTAAGACGGCGCAGACAAATATGTGAAAAGATGGGATCATTCTGCCTCTTTTCTGGGATTATCAGCACGCTGATCATGTACTGATCCAGGAAAACAGTTTAAAAACCCAATGCAATGGAAAATTAACGACCAACTGTCTGTTTTTTTTTATTTTGTTTTTCTAATTTTAGTTTTTCCATCTGATGCTGTAAAAGTTTGACGAATTCAAGAAGACAAAACAAGCAAAAACATCTTAAATATATTGAACAGAAAATGTGATAAAAGAGCAATAAAAGAGTGGAATCCATTGATCTCCTGTCGATCTGAGCAGAGGTGCGACAGTTCAGATTCAGGATCCATCTCAGTACATTTTGCGAAGATAATTGAGCAGAACAGCTGCAAAACTTAGGACATAGAACTCTGCTTTAAAAAAAAAAGGTCTTTTTGTTTGACTGTTTTCTGGTTTTCACTCCCAGCAGAGTCTCAGCTGCCAAGTCATGGACTATTTGGTGTTTGGTCGCCATCCCTGCATCATTTAACTTAACAGCTTCAACTTTAAAAGGCGTCCTTCTGTTTCCAGCAGCAGTCAATCAAAGGTCAGTCTAATTTCTCCTTCAAATAACGTCAAAGATGCTGTGCTTGAGTAAAGTTAAACATTGCCTGCAGTCTGAGGCCCCTCAGGGCCACTGGTGCTGGGAATGTTTAGTCTTACTGACATCTGCTGGTCGCCTCCTGCAGCAGAACATGAGCCTCTGAGAAGAGAACCTTTATCTCCTGTCAAACAATAAACCCAAAATGAATGTGTCTGAAAATCTGTGGTGACCTCTGCTGTTATTGTTTTGCAGGAACTTATACTCTTTTAAGTACAACAATTAAGGATTAATTTATTAAAAATAAAGAGCCTGATTCCTATGAAGGTAGATTTGGGAATTGAATGATGTGCCCCATGTGTGGCCCTTCAACCAAAGAGAACATTTTCAACAATAAAATAAAATGTTCAAATGCAATTTTTTGAGTCTCAGATATTTTATTTGCATTCAAAAACTATTTTCTATGATTGAAAACGATCTTTTAATTGAACTTACTTTTTTTGATTGATTCTGTTGTTTGTTTGAAGCAACTTCTTTTTTTTTATTAATTAATAAAGACACAGATGTCCTACCCTTTATATGGTCCAATCAAAAAACAATGTTACTTCAATTTAAAAAGTTGCTTAAAATAAAAAAGACTGCACTTCTATCAAATAAAACATTTTCAATCAAAGAAAAGCAGTCTTCAAATGTATTTTTTTTTTTAGTCTCAAAGATATTTTTGCATTCAAATACTTTTTTTCTTTGATTGAAAAGTTTGTTTTTCATTGAAGTGAAGATTTTTTTATAGAAAATATATTTTTTTTATCAAAGAAACCTTTTTTTTTATTTAATAATAAAGAAACAAATCTACCTTCATAGATTCCCACCACATGCATCATCACTGGGAAGCTTTTTGACGTCCAGGTTCTGGTTCTTTGACTCCCTCAGTTTTATACTTTTCTGCTACCATGACTCATGGTTATTTGGACAAATATTTCTCAGCTGAATTCCTACAAACTGCGTTTATTAATTAGTGTAGATGAGCTGAGCAAAGATGGGAAAGAATTAATCGGGATTTGTTTCAGAGACTGAGATGCAGGGTTAACTGGTCTGGGATATATATATTTCCTGGGAATAAAGCATAATATTGGTTTTAGGACTGTTGTGAGCCCCACTGCTACTTGGTGACGTCATAAAAACTCTATTATACGCCACTAAATACCAAGGAAGCATGATTTAACCTTTGAATTATTGGCGTAGTGTTTCACACCTTTTTTAACATCTTCACTGACGTTCATCACAGCGAAAAGTTTTCACCTTAACATGTGTCGATCAAAGACGGTCAGAGCAAACAAAGATGTTTCAGGTTCGTAAAACATGGCAGCTCCTGTAGACCCGCTGCTGTTCCTGTCTGTTAGAGGTCAGACTGTGTGGATCATCACACCCAGGGATTCATCACAGAGATGCTTTACTCAGCATGAAATGTTTAAAGCGTAACCCTTCTCCATCCCCGTAAACGTCTACCAGCCCGTTTCTTTTTTTATGTGAAGGATTTTCTGGATATAATTCAATTCAGTTTTTTTCTATAGTGAATATTCACATCAGACACAATACAGTCAGATTGATTCAAAGTTTCTGTCAAGGAAAACCAGCTGATTGCATCGACTCAATGACTTTCAAGACACGCTCCTCCTGAGGCGATGATTTCCGCTTGCATTTTGTCATCGACTCTTCAACAATCCCTCGACTGAGCATGCATTTAGCAACAGT
>NW_015150834.1:142301-144169 GCF_000732505.1 Cyprinodon variegatus
GACTTACAGTGTCGTTGTGTCCTTGGGCAAGACACTTCCCCTGCATTGTCTACTGATGGTGGTCAGAGGGCCCGGTGGCGCCAGTGTACGGCAGCCCCGCTTCTGTCAGTGAGCTCCAGCAGCTGTGGCTACAATGTAGCTTGCCACCATCAGTGTGTGAGTGAATGGGTGAATGAATGCAGTCTAAAGCGCTTTGGTCAGGTCTCCTGACTTGAATAAAGGCGCTATATAAGTACATGCCATTTACCATACTTGGCTCTGCTGAGTTATAAAGCTTCGCTTCTTGAGCATGGCCTGTCCCCTGTAGAAATTCTTATGGGACGCAGACTACGCACCACACTTCCATACACCTCTGAACTGAAACAAAAGGAAGTGAAACAAAAACATCTTCAAAGGAGACAAAAAGCAAATTATGACAAGTCAACAAAGAGCTTAGTACCTCTGGCTAGGCATGACACAGTAAGAATACATGATTAAAGCACCTGGAGCAAGAAAGCAACAGTTCTTGAGGAAGTGAGTCCAAGATCTTACAACGTCAAAATAGAAGATGGTCAAGTCCTCAGGAGAAATCGATGGAGACACATGGCAAGAACAGACTGATGAAGATCCACTGGGAGATCCAGCCTCTACCGCAACAGATGATCCACCCCCGGAAGATCACCAGAGAGCTGTAGAGACTGACTTACCAGCGTTGAGAAGATCATCACACACCGTCCATGCACCTGACAGGCTGAATCTATAAGGACTATAAGCTGCATCCTTTTCATTGAAGTTAGAGTTATAGTTTATATTGTTCCTGAAGTAATGTAAAGTTGAAAGGAAGAAGAAAAATAAGTTCATAGTCATAGATGTGAGATTACAAGAACATAATAATATAGAGATACAAACTGCTTATAATACGTATAGAGATTGCTGGTAAAATAGTTTATGTGTTTTTATCTCTGGAAAAAGGGGGGATGTGATGATTAGTTAGGGAGTTGCAGTTTCACTTCCTGCCACCAGATGGCCACAGATATGATGTACTCCTCGGATGTGTGTGTGGGTTGCAAGTCATCAGTAGATGAAGAATGTATACCTGTATCCTCCTGACTCCTTACCTTAATAAATAAGTTTAGTTACAAACCCAAGTGCTTTCCATAACAGGCTTGATATACTGAGAAACATCTAAAACCTGTGGGAAGCTGGGTCAGGGATGTTGTTGGTGATACCAACCTATACCCAAATAATTAAATATAAAATGACAAAACATGTTTAATTCATTTCTGAATTGTTTTAATTGTGCAAAAAAAAAAGAAAAATAACAGAAACATGTCAAACCAATTCTGCAAAAAGATTTCGAAACACAAAAAGGAAAACAATAAGAAAAGCGAAGCTCTGAAAAGTTCAGGGCGTTTGATGTCAGCAGCAGAGAACACAGCCAACCAATGAGCACCAAGCTGTCATTCAAAGCTTCTACATCGAACCCAAGTGGCTCCACACTGCAAAAACGATCTAGAAATAAGTCAACGTTTCTTAAATTAAGTGTATTTACCCTTAATTTGAGCAGGTAAATAAGATGATTTGCAAATGGAATGAGTTTATTTTACTCTTAAAATAAGATAATTAGATAATATACACTTGAAATGCATCTAAATCCCTTTATTGTAGCACAATGGGGAAATTAACTCTGGATTTTAATCCATCCCCTTGGGGAGCAGTGGGCTGCCATTGTGCGGCGCCCGGGGAGCAGTGTGGGGTTAAGGGTTTTGCAACCTTGTCACACTGGAAAAATTATCTAGAAATAAGTAAAAATGTCTTAAATTAAGTGTATTAACCCTTAATTTGAGTAGGTAAATGAGATAGTTTGCCAATGGAATGAGTAATTTTAC
>NW_015150834.1:144450-146095 GCF_000732505.1 Cyprinodon variegatus
TTTTACCTCCTCAATTCAAGACAAAATGCACTTATTTTAAGAAAAGATGGCTTATTTAGATGTTGATTTTTTTCCAGTGCAGAGCACAAGCATACTGCTCTAACTACTACACTGGAACACAATCTAGAAAGAAGTAAAATTTTTTAAATTAAGTGTATCTATTCTTAATTTGAGTAGGTAAATTACATAGTCTGTCAATGGAATGAGTATTTTTACTCTTAAAATAAGATAATTAGATAATACACACTTCAAATAAGACAATGGAATTGTGTTTTCTTATTTTAAGTGTAAATTGTCTTGTTCCATTTGCAAAATATCTCTTTTACCTCCTCAATCCAAGGACAAATGCACTTATTTATTGTATGCCAACATTCCCCACAAAATAAGGCAATGCAAACGTTTTTTCTCATTTTAAATGTAAATTGTCTTGTTCCATTGGCACTCAATTCAACAAAAAATGCACTTATTTTAAGAAAGAATGACTTATTTAGACTAATATGTTTTTGCAGTAAATCACTGAACAGCTTTTTTTATTTGATAAAAACTGTTAAAAATGTCCTAAAACGCTGCAGGATCCTCAAACAGATAATAAATAAATTATTGATTCCTCAAACCATCACAGAAGCAGATTATTCTGGTAGAGCTCCCATATTTGCAGCATCCTGACTCTAGACTCGAGATTTAAAGCTTTATTCTTATTATGTCATGGTTAAAGTTAAACATTTTTCTAACTGAGGCTCCTTTAAAAAACGTTTAAACGGTTTGGTTAAACCTGAGATGCTTTCTGATTCCCTTTATCTCCGCTGCAGCAGAACCTATGATTGTTTCTGAGTCCAAACCAGCATGACTGGCGGTAAATGATCGGCCTGTTTTAAGGGAAGATGGAGGCGCCGTCTTCCGTTAGCTTAGAAAGCTGCAGCTCATGTTGAAAGTTCTGCAGAGCTCTAACAGCAGCATCCAGCCAGTACCGGCCCGGTCCATCAGGGCGGCCTGCCAGCACTGATGGATCCAGTCTTGATTTAATAGTCATAGTTTTTTCTCCTCCTCATCCTCCAGACTGGACTCGACCACATCAACAAGGACGAGACGAAGCTTCAGAACCGCAAATCAACAGAACTGGATCAAGCCCGAGCTTCCACACTTATTTTCTGTAGGACTCAGGTTCTTGGAGTGGACTGGATCTTCAGCTCGCTGTCCTCACTCCTCGATATGACGACTACAGCCTGCTTGGAGAACCTGGTCTGATGGAGGCAGGACACAGCTTCCACATGGGTTCTACCCTCCAGACTCGCTCCGTTTATGGATAAAATGGCGTCACCGCTTTGAATGGTTCCCTCGAGGCTAGCTGCTCCCTTAGCGAAGACCCGGTGGACCTGGACACAGCAGAAAGGAACAGAGCTCAGTTTAAGATTCTTCTGCAGACAGCAGAGGAAATATGATTGGAAAGAACAAAGATCAACCATATTTCATGGTAGAGTAATAAAAATCTTTGCTAAACAAAGCATGTTTAGGGTAGGCGATAATAAGCTTTGCTTCAGCCTGTTCCTTTATTTTGGTAAATTGTTGGTTTTGTTTTGATATTGTTGTTTTGTTGTTAATGTTGGATTATTTGCTAAAAAATAAAACCGTATGAGTTATTCAAAAA
>NW_015150834.1:147934-150369 GCF_000732505.1 Cyprinodon variegatus
TTAAGCTAATTCAAATGAAATTAAAAGTAAAATAAGTTTCAGTCGAGTGGATGTGATGACGGCGGCGGCGGATGATATCGCGCGACACAAATAATCGATGATGAAATTCGTTGCCAACGCTTTTAAAAGTCGATTTTTATCGATTTTATCGATTCGTTGTTGCAGCCCTAGTTCTTAAGTTATTTTAGTGAAAGGATTTTTATCACAAACGTAATTAATGTGACAAATAAGTAAAAGCTGCATTAACAATATATAAGTAAAAGGAGTTTTACGAGGCCCCCAGGAACTTGGGACCCTAGGCAAGTTTTGCCTAATGGTAAATCCCCCGTAACTTCCAGCAGTGACATGTTAAACTGAGAAATCCAACTATTTATCACCTATGAATGAACTGAACCTGATTCTAGGTTTTTTTCCTTAAACCTGCAGCTTATTGTGGTCATGTGTGTCGCTTCCCCTTGAGGTCCAGTCTGCATTCACCCCACCGATGGGATACGAGGAACATGGAAGGTTGTTATTGGGAGCCAGGAAGGCAACGTTTGCTGCAGTTCTCCAGCAGAAAGCTCTAATTCACCTCCAGCTCCACTTGTTTACAGTTTTAGCTGATTCTCTAAAGAACGCAGCGCTGTGCTGCAGTAACAGCGGGGAAGGAAATGGATCTTCATCGCAAACTTTCAGTAATAAATAAAGAAGGTAATCGATATAATAAATGCTTCAATTACACTATAGATTTATCTTAAATAGACTGTTAACCATGACAATAATTAAATCAAAACCACATTTTTTTTTCCTGAGTGAATGAGTTGACATTAAGAGTTTTTCATGTCTTTCAGAGGGAGATCCTGCAGCTGGAAATGTACAGTAACGCGAGCGAACCGCCATCCTGGGTCCGATGAGCTTGGACTAAAATAAAGACTAAAATGTTCTGACTTATAGTCGACTAAAACTAGTCTAAATAAAAAGATGATGTCGACTAAATGTGATAAAAACTAACAAGCGATGCTGAAACTGGACTAAAACTAAAACTGAATTTGAAAATGGCTGCTAAAATTAACACTACTGAGAACTTACAGTTATTTGTTTCTGCTCAACGTCGGCACCGCCGGCAACACTAAAGCCCAGTCCTGCACCTTCTTCCTTATTCAGGACAACGAGCACAGCGTGGTTGTTGTTGACGACCTGAAAATTTAACATCAAGAATCAATTAGGAAAAAAATTGAGAAAAGCTTAAATATGATTGAGTCAATATGAGGAGCATACATCAGTTGAAACAGTTTGACTTATTTTGATCGTTTTCAATTGTTTATCTTGAATTAAACTCACTGGCCACTTCATTAAGGACATCCGGTTAAAACCAGACTGGATCAAAGTGTCAGATTCATTCTAGCGCCACCTATTTGGTGAACAGCAGCAATGCAAGTACAGAAAGGGGAATAGAAAAACAAGCAGTCTGAGATGTTTACAGCTTTGTGTTTACACTCTGGTCATAATGGGTTACACACGGTTGGCTGTATCGGTACCAATGGGCTCATAGTGGGCCCCCTGACGTGGTCGTCTGCTGCTGCAGTCTATTAGTCTGATATGTTATTGATTCGTCACACACCAGTGTTTACTTATCCAAAAATCAAACACCCATAGCAGCTTCAGCGTAGCTTGGATTATCTTTCTTCTCTGTTCTGTTCTCATTTTGAAACTCGCCAATACGTAAATGTACTAAGAAGCTGCCAGCTGATTGGCCGGTTGCTGAGACATCTTGACCTTCCAAATGGAGATCTACAAAGCTTACAGGTCTGGCAAAGGGAAGGAAGAATTTCCAGCAAAAAAAATTTTGGTTCATTTCATATGTTTTACTGTTGAGTAAAGTTAGCTAACAAGAAGCTAATACAACCACCTGGTATCTAGTCTAATGCTATATTGTTTTGAGCATTTGATATATTCTGCTCTTGGAGGGGTAAGGGATCAGAATGCTGGTGAGGATTCTCAGTCATCCAGGTCAGAGTCATTCCAAAAAAGTTAAAAAATAATCCACTGGACTTTGTTTCCAAGTTAGAAGATGTTTCGATTCCCATCCAGGAAGCTTTTTCATATTAAAAATGTCAGAAATAGTATATTACAGCCTAAAGAAACCAAACGACCCCCATTCCAAAATGGACCCGTTCGTCTGGTTCAGTTTTCTAAGCCAAAACAAGGCTTTGATTTCGGTCCACTCTATAAAGCCTCAAACTCAACGCTATTTCTGACATTTTGAATTGAAAAAGCTTCCTGGGTGGGAAGCGAAACATCTTCAAACTTGGGAAAAAAAGTCCTGAGGATTGTTTTTAACTTTTCTGGAAGGGGTCAGACTCCATTTTTGTTCTGGGCCTCTCTGGGTCCCATCTTGAGGAATACATATGGGAGAATTATCCTGCCATAATGCAAGAGCACATCATTTCAATTTG
>NW_015150834.1:151480-152768 GCF_000732505.1 Cyprinodon variegatus
TTTTCTCTTCTCTCTCAAATCTTTGTTTCTTCTCTCAGATTTAATGCTTCTTGCACAGATATTTTGTCCTCTCGCTCGCCTCCTTCTCTTCGCGCACAAACCGCGCTCTGCTCGAGTCTCAGATACGCTCGCAAACCCGTAGGCTCTGCTTGCGGATTTTTTTTTGCTCTCTCTCGGATTGCAGTAGGATTGTCGCCTAGCAACCTTTCCAGCCAATAGAACGACACAGGCACTGAGTGTGCCTGTGCTACTACGCCACTTATAACGGCGTCAGCTGAAACTGCTATTTACAGTAGTTTTGTGGCTCGATTCAGCAAAGTTCAGCTTTTATGGATAACCCAAACAATTCTGAAGTAAGTAATTTTAAACAATTAGTGGTTTGTTATGTACAAAAGCAAAGACAAAGACATATTAAATTATTATCTTGAAATACTTTGTTTTGAGTGTGAGCATTATAAGTTTTGAGTGCAAGAAGATGAAATTCTTTTCTCAAATTGAAATGATGTGCTCTTGCATTATGGCAGGACAATTCTCCCATAAATACGGCGATAAATTGCTCTTTAAGGGAGGGTTACCTGTGAGCGCGCCTCGGTCCACTCCAGCAGACTCATCACAAAGGACCGAGCCGTCTGGGAGGTCAGCAGGGTTTGCAGCTTACACTGACTTACAGGACATTCTACCAACTCCTTTAATCTGCAGAAACACATTCAAGAAATTTACAGGAACAGTCACATGACCTCTGTTTCAAACTGTTGGATACTCTTCCAACAAATGTCTGCAAACATTGACCCTCTGTGTTTTTCCTCACTGGTTAATAGTCAGGTTTTATTTTGCTCTTTCTATATAGCTATATACAGCAGGTGAAATAAGTATTGAACATTTTTCTCTGTATATATTTCCAGTGGCTCTATGGACATGATGTTTTCACCAGATGTAACAATCCATGCAATCCACACATGGAAAGAAATCAAATCATAGATGAAAGTTAGAAATGAAGTTATTTGTAATAATGTGGAGTGGCACAGGGAAAAATATAGAATACGTGAAAAGGCATGGAAACCAAGACAACAGCTGAAATCTCTCAGTATTAAGAACACAATCCTGCCTCTTCTCAGTGCAAATTAATATCAGTTGGTTCAGTCCCAGATGATGGTTCTGGTGTCACACAAGAACAACATTTTTAAAGTGTTAAACACTGTTAAAGGAATAGTACACCCAAAACATGATTAGCCTTCATTTTCTACTCACCCCCATGCTGAACAACACTCTGGAGTACTTTTTTGATATC
>NW_015150834.1:154548-155666 GCF_000732505.1 Cyprinodon variegatus
CAAAAAAGTACTCCAGAGTGTTGTTCAGCATGGGGGTGAGTAGAAAATGAAGGCTAATCATGTTTTGGGTGTACTATTCCTTTAAAGTGATCTCTCTCCTGTGATATTTACCACTAAATTAGGCTTCTCTTAACCGTTTCCCAGTGTTTTGGTGACGATCTGCACATCATCCTTTATGCATCCAGCAGATGACCACAGCTGGTCCACTTTGTTGAAGATGCAGGATGAAACTGCAGAGGTCCAACAGTGATAATAAAAATGATGGCCAGCTCAGCTCCTGAGTCAGTTCTCACCTGGTTCTGGTTTCCGTCCACATTCTTACAAATCGACAACTACCTAACAGGTCTGTGCTTGTGAATATTTGTGAACAAACACTTGACATCAGAGGCTCAGGACGATTTCCTGAAATCATTTCACTAGATGCTAGAAAGGAGAGGTCTGGAAACCAGTAAATGACCCAGAATGCTTTGTTATACAAGGCTGCTCAGTGGAGCAGTGGGTAGCACTGCTGCCTTGCAGTAAGAAGGTGGCGTTGGTTCTCTCCGGGTACTCCGGCTCCGCAGTCTAAAAACATGACTGTTAGGTTAATTGGCTCCTCTAAAGTCCACTTAGGTGTGAGTGTGTGCGTGAATGGTTGTTTGTCTCTGTGTTTCCCTGCGATGGACTGGCGACCTGTCCAGGATGGACCCCGTCTCTCACCCATAGACAGCTGGAGAAAGGTACCAGCACCCCTCACCACCCCACTTGGGATTAAGCGTGTCAGAAAATGGATGGATACTTTGTTATAACTAACACCATTCAGATATCCTTTTTATGTACATAGTATTTGTTTTGTTTTTTTAGTTTTGTTTTTTTTGCACCTAATGTTCCTGATTCACCCATTTCGGATTCATATTGAATGACTTCAAAAAAGGTTTATGGTGCTTTTATTTTGAAGGCAGGAGGCCTTTCTATTTGCGGTAAAACAGCCCATGTTCCTGCCTTCCTCCCAGATGGCTTTATAAAAGATATTACTGTTTTCCATGCATATTTTATGTAGCCTCGTGAGACCATCCTGATCTCGCCAGCTTTCAAGGTTTCACTCGCTAATCAGTCTGGAGACTCTCCGTTAAAGAAAA
>NW_015150834.1:156141-159213 GCF_000732505.1 Cyprinodon variegatus
AATAATCAGACAGCCAAAGGTTCCTTAAGGAAGATCTTTTACCAAATTAAACCAGGTAAAAACTAAAACCTTTCCAGGGTTCTGGATTCTGCATATTGCATATTGACAAGCAAAATCATATTTTTTTTTATCTTAAATGAAAAATGTTGATATATTTTTTAAAATTTTGATGTTATTACAGCTCTAATTAGGTTGCTCTGACAATTAAAATCAAATTTTACAGTCTCTATACTCCAGTTAAAGATTATGCAATTACTAAATTACTTCAAATCGATTAATCACAATTATTCAGATTAATTGTTTCAGCCCTAGATTATTTATTTTTGTATATGCAAACAAACTTTAAAGCAAGCTAATAAAGTAATGCTAGCTAAGGAAATTCATCCTTTAACGTTTGGTTGACTAAATGAGAAATGTGATCAAATGTAAATCGAATATGTTTTTGCTTTATTGTATTTACAGCTCTTACGGTGTGTCTATAGTATATATTTTTTTCCTATTTGATTAAAAAAAGGAGTTGGAATACCCGACCGCAGTCCGTCGGCCCTCAGCATTAAATGCATCGTCTGAAGTCTGGCTAGAATCCTAAAAAACTAGAGCTTTGCAACATAGACTGTCCTCATCAAAACAGACCACCACTCTCACACCGTGACACATTTTGGACGAGTCAAACATCTAAACATTTGATTTTTTTTTTTTTTAATACATAAAAAAACTCAATTGAGAATGGAAATAATGCTTAACGACGCTTTAAAAGTCTGAACTGGGGCTCGTTTAGAAGTGATATATCGTTACTCCGAACACAGAATGAAGCTGTTGTCTGTTATCCTTCTACATCAGCTTCCTGTCGGTTGATGCATTTATTTTAAGTGAACCAACTTAAAATATCACTTTTATTGACTGTTCTAATAATTCAAGTCTTAAAAGGTAACCAACGTCTCCTACTGAGTAGGTGTAATATTTTTATTTCATACATCCTATTACTACTAGAAAATCAAACTGAAGAGGTTCTTCTAAACTTCGCTTCTCACCTGATGGACCAGCCATACTTCTCGGCCTCTGGGGGCCCCTGAGGTACGTCCTCAGAAGGCGTGTCATCCGCAGTAGCGGATTGGCGGCTGGGATCAGCAGCTTTATTCCCTAGGCTGAAGTTCTCGGTGCAGAGCGTTTCCAGATCGGGCATACTGACGGCCCGAAGCTGATGCACCTTCCTGCTGGGAAGGCGGCCATGTTTCCTTCGTAGCACCAGAGGGGTCCTTGTCATGGTCCCATTTGGAGCTTTCTGAGCTTCATCCTCAGCAGGTTTGCTTAGAGGAGGTGGGAGGGACGCTGCTGCTGTCAGAGGGTCGTTGTTCCTTCGCTGTCCGCGCCAATGCACAGAATTAACCAGGTCCATATATCCAGCAATCCTCTGGTTGAGCGAAGCGGTGTACGCTACCGCCAACGTGTGGACCTCGCTGCTTTTGGCTACAGGTCTATCCAAGTGGGCCAAGCTTTCGAAGGACTTGATTTTATGTCGGACAGAGAAAGGCTTGCAGTCTGTGGACAGGCTGACGTCTTTGGAAAGACTCAGTCCTGGACCGTTTAGCTTGGAAGAGCTGAACTTTAACCCCAGACCTGCTTCTGGGCCGTTTGCTGCCGTTAGCTGAGCTTTTTTAACACGATGCAGGGAATTCAAGCCTTGACTTCTGGCTCTGCCGTTAGTCATTTCTCCTCTGGAAATGGGAGAAAGCTGGGAGGCCAACCTGGAGTAGGCTTTGCTTTTAGAGTCTTTGGCGGCTCTTAGTGGTGGTGAGGTGAGAGAAGGCAGAGGAGACAGCTGGAGTTGTAATAATGTCCTCTGAGTCATGGGCGAGGGCGGCTGCTCCTCAATGTCAGATGAACTGGAAGCTAAATGGCTCTCCTCTGTTCCACCTGTGGGTCCATGCCGGGTTGTGTTTGGGTTCCTGTTACCGGTCCTGGATGATTCAGGGCTGCTATTCACCTCAGGCTGCTTGTTCTGGTTCAGGAAGCTGGACATGAATGCTACCGGCTGGAATTTACTGAGCTGCTTGAAGGCCACATTTGTCTCAGAAGGGCTTTCACTTCTGAACGTCTGTTCTGGTTCTACTGAAGCGGACCTGATACTTTGAATAACTGAAGCTTTGCGGATCAAAGAACCATTTTCCATCTGCTGTTTGGGTTCATCGCTTTCTGCAGGACTCTCTGAACCACCAGGAGATTTAAAGCAAGCGTCTGGGTTTGAGTCAGCTTGATCTTCTACGACCCGCTCGTTTAGGTCAGAACCTCCAGACTGTGGTCCAACATGGAGAGCCTTGGATTTAGCTGAAGATGTTTGACTCATCGGGTTCCGGCACAGAGCTGAGGACCGTGTATCATGAGTCATGGTTTCAGGGTCCAGGTTAATGGATCCATTACCCGTCCTGCTGGGTAACGGCCTTGTTGACTCCTCAGGGGCGGCCCATGGCATGTGATTGAGGTCAGAGAGCAGAGGAACCTCAGCGGTGCTCTCTTTGTCTGGTGGAGACTCAGAATGTTCCTGATTATTCATAGATCCATGGGAAAGTCGGTCCATATCAGGGGACCTGAAACCATCTGGATGCTGTGGATCCGTGGAGCAACGCTTCACCTGCTCAGGACCGGAACTCTCATGGAGAGAATAATCATCACCGCTCTCTCTGTTGTTGTCAGAAGCAGATTCACTTTTTTCAGTTTTGGAAACCAGTTCTGCAAATGGAGGGCAATCCTGGGCGGCACGCTGAATAAAGCCGCCGTGGTTCATCTGCAGTGCTGCAGTGTTTTCACTGACAAATGAGAGGAGCGGGTCACACCCATGTTCTTCTGATGGAGCATCAGGTCTGCAGGAGATGGTCGGCTGGAATCCACTTTCAGTTTGCTGTGAGGTCGTGGATGGTTCTGAGTTTCTACACGGAGCTTTAAGATGTTTCTCTGGAACCGATGTGGTTATGTCCCCTCTGGTGGTTTCATCACCGCCGTCCGCTGACGAGGTGGACATCTGATCTACAGCTGAGATCAAAGAGTAGCTCAGTCAGATGAAGCTTAAAGAGACAT
>NW_015150834.1:160032-166626 GCF_000732505.1 Cyprinodon variegatus
CTTAAGTACTAACCTGACTCCGCCAGATGGATTTGCTGGATTTGCTCCGCATATCCATCTGGAAACCTTCTGTTGAAGTAATTTAGGGGAGGGGCGTAAAAACTGGTTAGCTCATTGGCCTATGTTGGTGAGAGACGGGCCAAATAAACCAATCAGATCAACGAAGCATATGACGTACTAACAGAGCGACGACGAAAACACAACCACAAGCCAGGCTACTCTTGCCAAAACGAGTCGGGAGAAGAGCAAAAACATCTTTTCCTCTGAGAAAAACCTCCAGAGCAGTGTTTTGCTCTTCTTTCAGTGAAGAAATACTTAAAACTTGCTAGATAGCCACGCTAACGCTAGTTTCATCAACTGAAGCCGCTATGTTCTTTAGACTGAACTGTCGCACTTCTTGTTGCGTCACACCTCAACTCGCCTCAAAGCCAACGCTGATTGGACGTTCGTTTGGTGAACGGTTCCAAATTTTCTTTAACGGAGAGTCTCCAGACTGATTAGCGAGTGAAATCTTGAAAGCTCACGAGATCAGGATGGTCTCACGAGGCTAGCGCTATGTTATTCCACGCCACAATGCAAGAGGGACAATCAGGAACTAGCCGTGGGTCTAGATACGGCCGTGGAGTTGAGGAAGTGGAAAAAGTTTGTGTGAAAATGGAGGGATATGAAGGTGAAAAAGAGCAGGGATCCAGGTGGAAATAGGTTCCCAGCTTTCTTGCGCACCTCGCTCTTCTAGCTGGTCCAACTTCATGAGTCATTTTCCACAATGGCAACAATACAAACAAAACAAGCCGGCAAGGTACCAAACAGGTATAGTGTAGAGCGGATGTAGCAATCAGAGGCCTCCTGTCTGCGGTACTGTCTGTGGTCACCTACAATTTTGGAGAGGTCTACCAAAGTGTCTGCGGAAGGGGCGGGGGCATATCTGCGTTCAATACGACACACATGCATTCAGCCTGGTTTCTGAGTATTACGGCCAATTTATGCTTTTGACGCATAGCCTTTGCAACCATCAAATCTATCTCTGTGCGTGACCACGCCCCCTGTGCAGAGGTTCTGCAACAGTCATCACGCACCTCAAAAAAATCCTGACTATGCGTCGGACGGTCGCAAACCCGCGCAGACCTCAAGCAGAAGTGCGCAGACAAAGAGCAGCTGTGAGTGGTCCTTGGTATGCCTTTCCAGCTGTCTGTGTTGTCGTCCTTCTCGATTCGGTGCAGGGGAGTGCCATTTTTAAAAACCGAGGTACAACTACACTAGACAACTACTACGAAAGGTTAATCGGTCTTTTTGCCAACTCCATTAACAGAACCTGTTGGTTTTCGATGTATGGCAACTCGAGATTCATCTCTTTGACCGTGATATCTTGCAGATGTGCCATTGTTGTTTTGGAAGATAAATACTCCCGCCGGCGCCGCCAAAGTTCTCGTGACCATCCGCCGAAGTTCTCGCGAGTTTTTGAATAGGCTCCCCTTTGCACTTTGGGGGGAAACTGCTGCGCATCCCTAGAAATTCCAGACCGACGGTGCAGAAGCATACCAGCAAAACTGGTTTGCGACCAGACCCAAGCGACATTTGATGTGTGCATTTGCAGAAGTAAAATCTGCCCTTAAATCAGAATTCAGTCCCCAGAATGCTTGCTTCACCATCATATTTACCCAAGGAGCTGCTGATTTAAGGTGGTTTTGACGAGGGATGGGAATCGAAAACCGGTTTCTGTTCAGAACCGGTTCCGTGTGTTCCAATTCCATGGCACCGTCTGGCAGCTCGCTTAACGATTCTCTTAACGATTCCAGGCAGCACCAGAGCCTAGCGCTGGGCAGCACGAATTACGTCACATTCTTAACGCAAGTCACGCACACGGCATTCAGTAAACAAGTACGACGTGACCGGGCGTAGTCTATAAAAGCAAAACAAAAGCGGTCAAAGTGATCGAAAGATTGGCTTCACTTTAAGGAAGAGAAAGATAGCAACTAGGCGCAACAAGTGGCAAATACATCCACGGGAGGAAATACATCCAACATGCTTCTGGACAGAAGCTAAAGTTACGACTAGCATGGAAGGCAACTCTATCACTGGCTGTGCTTGATGTGGTTCCTAGTAAATCAGATGCCATTTCTGGAAATAAATCCTTTTCCTAGCTCTCTTTGGGGTTATTAAACATGCTACGAATTTGCCCCGGAATTCAGTGGGTGAGAGAAAGATGACTGTCGTTTATTTAGATCAGGGTGAGATGAGTTTATTTCCTGAAATTGTACAGTAATGCTCTTTCATTGAACGGATGCCTTCTCCATTAGATTTAGATGACTGTGAGGAGACGGGTAGCCTGGCTGGCTCAGAGGCTGGCAGCTCCCGTTCACTGCCTTTGGTTTCCCCGAGGCAGGCAGGAATAGAATGTCCCAGGCGAAGGTAGACGAATGTCACCATACACTTCATTGTTTCACAGAATCGATAAGAGAATTGATAAAGAATCGAATTGTTGCACAGAATCGATAAGGGAATCAGAATCCGGAAAATTTTATCAATTCCCAACCCTAGTTCTGACTCTGATCTCTGTTCAATGATAAAGTCCTGAATGAGCCTGACTCTACAGAAGTAGAGCTAATAGAAACAGTTGGAGTCTCTGAACTAAAGCTGGGTGCTGCCTAAAAGTTTCTCTGAGAGGATTTTTAACTTCAGAAAATATTCTCTGATTTAAGGAACTCTAAAACGATCCGAACAGATCAATCTTTATACGTGACAGTAATCTATACCTACAGCATGAAAACAACACAGGAGGGAAAACTGATGAACTACTCATGAGCAGGTGTTCAGAAAAGAAATGTTAAGAAAACAACTCTTGACCCAGATGACTTGGTCAATTATAGATATAGGAATATATGATATTCCTTTCTGATCTAAAATTGTTAAGAAAATTGTTGCTAAGCCAGAGTGACACCTCTTACACCAGAATAACTTTCAGAAGAGTTTCATTCAGTTTTTAGAGCTAATCATAGCACTGAAAAAGTCACTAATGGTATTCTCATGGTCTCAGATAATGGACTTCTATCTGTAGATCTCAGTGCTGGGTTTGATGCAGTTGATCATAATATTATTCTGTCTGGATGGCCAAAAATGAAAAAAGAAGCAGTTTTAACCATTTAAAATCGACAGACTGAGTTGGTTTGGTCTGGCTTCCGCGTTGTATTAACAGATGAGCATGCCACTGGAAGCTCCTCGTGCTGCAAGTTAAGTAGGAGGTGCAGAGGAGTTTGCACTTTTTTGGATGAAAACTCAGTGGTCATCAAAGGTGGATAAAGTCCAAACTAAACCAGGAGATCTCCACAGGCAGAACATACATAAACAACCCTTAGTTAAACTTCCATCTTCTTACATTTGGACTGTTGTCTTTGACCCTTTTTGACCCGAGACTTGAACCGCTGCCTGTTCCTGCTGCTACACACACAGGACACTGATCTCATTGCAAACCCGACACATGTCTGATGTTTGTGTAGATGTACAGGTTTAAAGTTCTGGATTCAGCTTTGATGACAAAATTGCACGACCTATATGCAGGGAAGGACAGCAAGCCAAACCTGTGGCCTAAATGAACCATTAAAACATAAATCAACTCGTCTCTTTTTAGACTGAATGCTTATCAACCGCCTTCCTTTAGTGCTTCTTACCTGAAGCAGCACGCCTCACCTCCAAAGACAGAGTCATTGGAAGGTTGTGCATAAGTTCACAGATTTCCTGGTAATTTGAAGAGCTCACAGCTTTATCTCCGATCTTCATGATCTGGTCTCCTGGGCAGAGTTTGCTTTCACCGTTCTAGAAGATCAAGAAGACAACGTCTTATAACGGCATTTTAGGAATGAAATTAGACCAAAGCTCATTCAGACGAACCCATTCTGCAGCCCGGTCAGGCTTTAAACCAGCAACCATGACCGTCAGAGGAGAGGACATGATCTCCAGGTCCAGTCCGAATGCCTCATCCTCTCTTCTCTTGAGGGTAACGGTGTAAAAACCTCCTTCCCCCTCCCTGGGACAGAGGTTCAGTGTGGGATCCAATGCCTGTGCTGAGGGTGGAACATCGGGCTGTTTTGGGGGCTTTAGTAACTCAGCCTCGTGGGCCTCATTGTCACTAAGCTCCTCCTCTAAGCATATGACCCGTCGCTGGCGGAGCAGGGGGCTCCGCACTGAGGTGGGGCTGTGGGCAGAGGGGGCGGGGCAAAGGGGCTCCACAAAGGGCTGGAAGGGGACCGAGGTCTGGCTGCTCGATGCGATGCTTTCAGGGTCGTGGTTTATGTTCGTCACGGAGGTGCCAAGTCCTGAGAAAAAGCATAAATACAAAAAAACATAAACAATGATGCAGCGTTTAGAAATAAACAAACGTCACACGAAACCAAAACAGTTTTACCTCGGGGTTGTGAAAGCTCGTCTTCTGTGGAGGTACTGAAGCCCAGCTGGTGAAGCCCTTGATCACTGTTTGAGCTCTTCAGACCGGATTTGGGGGCGGCGGGCTGGCCAGAAAGGTCATGAGGGAAGTACTGGGAAAGCTCTGTCTCTGAGCTCAGGGATGCCTGCATCAGCATCAAGAACATGGGACAAAAACAGCATGAGAGGAGGGTTTGTTCAAGGTCAGAGAACCAATCAAAATCTGCCTTTAAAGCCATATCTTAGCAGAGGATGGATGGTTATTTTTTCTTGTCATTACACTGCCACAAACCCATCCCCATGGGGAGCCATTTTGCGGCGCCCGGGGAGCAGCGTGGGGTTAAGGGTCTTTGCTCAGGGAGGCTGTGGGAGTGGGGCTTGAACTCAAACCTCTCGATTCCAAGCGCAACGCCCTAACCACTAGGCCCCCGCCTTATGTGGACAACGATTACTTTAGTTAGAGCCCTGTCACACCTTGCTGATTTAGCTGGTGTATGCCGGATATCCCAGAATGTCCTAAAACGCTGCCATACGCTGAACTTTCTACGTATTTTTTCAAATTGTGGGCGTATACATAGCGTATTTATAACGAGTCCAGAACTTATGTCCAACGACAGCCTAACTTATGCATAACACACGGCAGCGTAATGCCCATGAAATGATGCTTGGCCATCAGTAAAAGCTGCTCCCCTCAGGCGCATAGCTGCTCCTATCGACGTACTCGCCGTATGTTGATGCATACCAGCGTGTTTCGGCGTGTTCATAACTTATATAAAACTTACCCATAACTAATCGAAGGCATGCCAGCGTTTTTGCAAGTTTTTCGTACGTCAGGCATATGAGATATACCCCAGTTTATATCACCAACCATCCGGGATCAATGAATTCAATGCAGAGAGATTCAAATAGATCCTGGATCGACACTTACTCTGCTGGCAGGCTCCAGGAACCTCTTCATGGTCCAGCTGAGGGCGGAGGGGCTGTCTCCAGACCTCGACCGCGCCGCCGCCCAGGCACTCTTATTGGACAGACCTTTGGGTTCGAGTCAGAGTGGTTAGCTAAAGCTTCTAAATCATTATAGCTATAAACACAGCTATCATTGGGTGAAAATCAGACCTTGGTGATGAGAGGAGAGTCTGTTTCTGATCAGTTTGTCCTTGTTTGTGGATCGAGCGATAATCTGATCCATCTCCTGTTCTGATACCTGCAAACAGAAACACGGCATCACTGAACCGCTTTCATTAATCTCATGTTGATTTCTAAAGATTAAAAGAACAAGTTAACAGTTTAAACCTGGTAAAGGCTGCATGTTGTCCTACAAGCACATGTATATAAATCCATATATACATATTTGGTTAAATTCTCCTCAGCTTCATCAGAAAATCCCTTTTCATAGACAAGCTTCTGGTTGAATATCGGACTTTAAAACATCTTGGTTAAAATTGGTTGTTTCCAAAACAATGTTTGTTACCTTAAGAACAATTATTAACATGTTCTTTTAAATATTAAATAACAAACACTACTAAATTATAAATCCAGTTAATGGTAGTTCAGGTACAGCAGGTAAAATTATCATCTAATTTAATCTAGTTGTAATGTCTCTACGGACATAACACCCCTCCAGATGTTGGTGAGAACCTCAGTAATTCACATTAAAAAACAAAATTAAAACAGGCTGGTCCAGAAATGATGTGGAATTCATTTAAAAATTGCATTTAAAACCCATTTACTTTTCATGGATACGTTTTGATTAAAATCCAGAAATTGTAAGGAGTCATATATGACAATAGGTGAGCAGATTTGGCGCAGAGATGCTATGTTTGTTGCTAATATTGGTGCATTTAATATTTAATTATTGGTATGCCCTACAATAATATCTAGAGCCCAGTAACTGATATAATGTGAGTAATAGCTAACCTTCATGTTCTTTTACCTCTATTCCAAAAAACAATCCACTGGACTTTGTTTCCAAAATTGAAGACATTTTGCTTCCCATCCAGGAAGATTTTTCAATCCAAAATGTCAGAAATAGCGTTGAGTTCGAGGCTTAATACAGTGGACCAAAAACAAAGCCTTGTTTGTCGATGTCGAAACCTGACAAACAAGGTTTAAGGTTGGTTTTTCTTTTTTAACATTCCTTCACGCTCCTTTCAAACCACCTGTCTTCTTTGTCCAAAA
>NW_015150834.1:170232-171494 GCF_000732505.1 Cyprinodon variegatus
CAATTTCGGTCATAAAAACAAAACAAGCTGGCCTCCTGTCTGCCGTCAGTTACAATTTGGGAGAGGTACAGCAGAGCGTTTGCAGAGGGGGGCGGGACGTCTGGAGCCGAGGTATTGAATTGCACTCATTGCACTGATTTTGTGCAGGATTTTTGCAGTATTTTTTGATGCAACTTTTCTACTTCTGTTATTTGCTGTTGTTTCTAAAAAAAATGCATAACGATATTACAGCTTTCATTGATTTATTTCAATTGATTTATTTCAATTGCCAGGATGGATGTGATTTACACCTCTAGTTGACAGCGATCAAAGACATCATCTTATGCAGGCCAGGCACCTCCGGGTGCATGGCTGCCCCTTTTAGGACACTGGCTTGTGACATTTCATCGGTGTTATGCTGCCATGCGTTATGCATAAGTTAGGATGTTGTTGGACAGAAGTTCTGGACTCTTTTGGAATACTCTATGCATACGCCCAAACTTGAAAATTTACATAGAAAGTTCAGCGTATGCCAGTGATTTAGAAGATTCTGAGACATCACGCAGACGCAGCTAAATCGGCAAGGTGTGACAGGGCGCTCAGCAGCTGAGGAATAAATATTGCATATCATAAACTTTTAGAACAACGAAAAACTTAATCCCCTTTTAGATTAATCTTTTGTACGTTGATCTGAAAAACTAAATAGGTGGGGGTGGTGGCCACTATGAACGGTGAGGGTTTATTGAATGCATTTCAAATAGAATTTTTTGATCCCGGAAATTAAATGTTGTTATAACTCAGTTGTTTTTTTTAAGTTGTAGATGTTGATAGCTGTAGGTAGGAAGGATCTACTGTAGCGCTCAGTTTTCTACCAAATATGTTGATGATTAACAGATTCCTTCCTTCCTTCCTTCCTTCCTTCCTTCCTTCCTTCCTTCCTTCCTTCCTTCCTTCCTTCCTTCCTTCCTTCCTCTCCTGCTTAGATGCATAGAGAAGATTTGTATGTGTAATATTGGGTTTGCTGCCCTGAGCGTAGGCTCACAGGCTCACTTGCTGCGTCTTCCTTCCTTCCTTTTTTTTTCTGCCACGGGTGGGTGTAGGTTAGCCTCGTGAGACCATCCTGATCTCGCGAGCTTTCAAGGTTTGACTCGCTAATCAGTCTGGAGACTCTCCGTGAAAGAAAATTTGGAGCCGTTCACCAAACGAACGTCCAATCAGCGTTGGCTTTGAGGAGGGTTGAGGTGTGACGCAACGAGAAGCGCGACAGTTCAGTCTAAAGAACA
>NW_015150834.1:172221-175923 GCF_000732505.1 Cyprinodon variegatus
TAACCAATGATTCGTCTGTATTTCTGGATATTGAAGCGAAAATCCTTCAGACTTAAATGTCTCTGAGTGTTTACATACTGATCTACACATTTTTAGATCTCATTACGTATTTCCAAATCTTAGCAAACATTAGTAGATCCGAATAAAGATTTGTGGATTTTTTAACATTTGCAAATCAGATTACAGACAAATTATTTTACACATTGCAGATTCTTGTACAGACACACAAATGTCCTCACACTTCGAATCCCACTGTAGACACGCAAATCTATATACAGACACACAATAATATTGCAACAATATGCCCTCATATTCTCACCTTTATTAAGAGTAACCTCCATAATGACAAAGTCTTTTGGACCCAAGCCGGGACCCTTGAGGCCGTCAGCCTCTTCCAGGCCTGTTGGCGAAGGGGCGCCCTCACTGGTGTAAGAACTGGGGGAGCTGAAGCGACTGGGAAGGGTTGGCGTTGCACATGGAGTTAGACTGGGACTCCGCAGACGGGTGCGAATCGTGAGCGTCACAACACCTCTTTTCAAATGCTGTTGGAAATATGGAGAAAATGTCGATTAAAAGGGTGAAAAAGCAACAGACTGAGATTTTTACACATGGCCTCCAACGTCAATTCAAAACTTTATTTAAAAACGGAGCACTAACCAAAAAATGACAACCTAAGCATCAACCATTTGAACACCAGTAGAACTGAAGCTCACCTTGAAGGTCTGGATGGCCTGTTGGTGAGTGAGTCCTTGGAGCGACTCTCCGTTTACCTCCAAAATCTCATCTCCTGTCAAAAAAAGGATCATTATTATATCTCTACTCAAGGTTTATAACTCAATCCTAAAGTTAAGCCAAGCTGATTCACCTGAGCAGAAACATTTCTGAGTTTTCAGCTGCAGAGAAGGTTTAACTTTATGATGAATCAACTCAGAGGTTTTAAGCACAGATACACTGTGGATGAATCTTTGTTCCTTTGCCTTATTCTGTCTTCATTATGCAGCTCAGTTTAGAGACGAATCTAACAATCAGACCCTTCTAGAGTTCAAATAAAGATTTAATTCATGAATTGACTTTGGCATCATTAAACCGTGCAATCCCACACAGGGATCAGGATTATTAAACTAAAGTATTTTACAGTAACTAATAACTGTAAAAACACATGAAAGGGTAAATACAACCTAAACTCTTTCAAAGTCCAATTTTCTATCATCCAGATTGAAAAAACAGTAATATTTTATACAATTTCAAATATTTTATTTTACATATTTGATGTTTTTTATGATTTAAGGACTGATTACTATAATTTGAAACCTGAGTGAAGTTGCCCCCCCCACCTTCTGCAAATCAAACAAAATTAGTTAAAATAACGTTTATGCAGCAAAAATTTTCGTTTGTGCCACTACCATTTTAAAGATATATTTCTAGAGGTCATCAAAGGTCAACCAGCCCCCCCACCTTCTTCAAATGAGGCAAAGTGGGGGTCAATTAATGCTGCTTCGTTTGTGCAGCAAAAACTGACCTTTGATGACCTCTACAAAATATTATTAATATCATTGAAATGATAGCAGTACAAATGACAATTTTTGCCATACAAAAATATAAAATTTTAAAATGAATTTAAAATATAAAAAATATAAAAAAATTAAAAATGCATATTTTAAAATACATACATTTTTTGTACTGCTATCATTTTAATAATAATTGTCTATAGAAGCCATCAAAGGTGAGTGAACATTTGTTCATTCTGAAACTCTGAACTTCATATAAATTATAAGTTGCTAACCTATGATAATATAATTTTAAACTGTAAAAAAATTATAGCGGAACAAACGAAATGTTTTGCTGCACAAACGGAGCTGAGTTAATTGACACCCATTTCGTCTGAAGTGAATAAGGTGGGGGGGCTGGTTGACCTTTGATGACCTCTAGAAATATTTCTTTATATCTTTAAAATGATAGCGGCACAAACAAAAATTGTTGCTGCACAAACGTTGGACACTAATTTTGTCAGATTTGCGGGGGCCCCAGGTCTGGATAAAACCTCAACATGAGCCCCTGCCTTATTCTGATGTTATTCCGCTTAATATTTCTGTGTTTGTTCAAGAGGGAGAGAATAGATGTTAAATAAAGCAACTGGGAAGCATGAGCTGAATAAGACAATTAAACACATCCTCTATGATGCAGGTCAGACAGAAGCTGCAGAGTTTATATTGGATATGATGCTAACCTTTTTTTTAAACTTCATGTTTGAGCTTTAAATCCAAACATCTAAAACCCTGAAATAAAACTCTCAAATTTATTCTGTCTGAAATGCATCTCTGATCATTTTCTATGTTCATTCCACCGTCTCCCTGTCAGGTTTTGATCCTGGATTTTTTTTTTTTTTTTCATAAAACCAAACATGTGAAGACAGCCTGATGGAGATATACTTTATAAACAGAAACATTGTTCTACCAAACCATAAACTAATCCCAGGGGGAGCAGGCCCAGACCCTCACTAATTCATCAGTTATTAAATCCCAACCAATATCCCAAACCAGTCAGAAACAAACAACCTTTAGTTTCAATCAGGTGAACACTGCTTGCTTTGCAGTTTCCTGTTCAGCTAAACACTGTTAATACCAGCAGTGTTGAGTCATTATTTGGTGGTTTTATTAAAGTTAAAAAGCTCAGACAAATATCAGCTCTAAATCTAAGTTTGAACTCCAAATAAACATAAATATTTTCTTACAAAGATGTCTTTTAAGTTTTTATTGTCAAAATAATAGTGTAATAGAGTATTTGACTCTGATCTATGAGTTAAACCAGATAATCTCTAATAAATATCGTTCTACTGTAGCCCCTCCCATAGCCTCTACAGCCTAACCAATCAGAGACTCAGGCCTACATCTTTGACCAATAGACTTTAGGTTCATCAGGAGTTTTAGCTCCGCCTTCCTCTCCTCTCTGCTCCTGAAGGACATGTCTGGACGGAGCCGTCAGCCAACCCACCGCAGTCAGTGCGGGAAAAACAGATTGATCAGAAAAGACCCCGAC
The DNA here is from genome assembly GCF_000732505.1 of Cyprinodon variegatus. Lineage (NCBI taxonomy): Eukaryota > Metazoa > Chordata > Actinopteri > Cyprinodontiformes > Cyprinodontidae > Cyprinodon > Cyprinodon variegatus. The sequence goes on from NW_015150834.1 coordinate 175,258, forward strand.
ACCTTTAACCCCTTGAGCCCGCGGGCCGGTTCAGGGTCCAACTGACACCTGCTCATGTTTATCTATTTTTAGAAATGGTCAAAACAGAGTCACATGGTGTTTCATCCACACGCCTTTCAAATGGGGCTTTAAAATTTCTAAAACATTTTTCAAAATGATTTTTTTACAAAGACTTTTTGTTTTAATGACTGTGTAAACAGATAAAATGAGATTTAAAATTCCACCTGGCGTGTGACTGCGGTAGTAATGCAACAGTAGGTTTTAATTTTTAGCCCCGTCCCCTAATGGCCAGTATCATATGAAACTAGAGGCTCTGACCTTTCCAAGGAGGGATCGGAGGTCATTGTGCGACCATTTCAGGTGATGTAACCGGCATGCGTCACATAAGCTTGCTCTGTTATTCTTATTTTCTATTCAGTTTGGTGATATTATTGGTAAATTTCAATGAAACAACGGCTAAATATTAGGAGCAAAGGCTTTGTCTCATGCAGAAGGTCTACAATAATGGAAATCAGCATATTTGTCTGACCAGATTCCCTTTTATGAGTGGAAAAATGCATTTTTGCACTTATAGCACTGTGCCAAAATCCCATTTCCGCCTATCACTAACCCCTTGAACCCTACGGACCCACCGGCGGGTCCAGCTGCTACGTGACCTCGTAATTT
>NW_015150834.1:178385-180744 GCF_000732505.1 Cyprinodon variegatus
CAGCTGAAGCAGCGCCTCACGAGCTTCTGAGCATCTGCCACGCGTGACGGGCTGCAAAAGCAGCAGCTGCTAGTTGGAAAAATTGAACATTTGCTGCTCGATGCGCCGCATCAACCAATCAGAAAAGCTGAACTGGGAGCTGGCAGGGAGTCAGACACAGCACTGCTGATGCAGAGCGCTGTGATCACTCCTCTGAAACAGTTTATTAACGCCTAAATTCACTTAAAATGTTGAAACCTGCCAGTAAATTATGTTCTCTTGTATTATTCTGGTGCCTGCAGTCTGGTTTACGTACGTGAAAAACGCCTTCCAGCCGCAGCGAACAGTAGCGGAAAAACCGTGAAGAGGCGACCGGGCCTGAGGCTGCTGTTGAATGGGATTCCCAGTAACAGCACACCCGTCGATGTACGGGGGTTTCCAGATATTATTTGAAGGCAGGATCATAATGTTGATGAACTGACTGCACAGATAAAGTTTTAAGGTGGACTTTCTCACTTAAAAATATATTAAAACTACTTTTTAACCACTGATCACAGCAAATATAGCTGCCATTGTTGGAGGCAAAGAAAGGATAGGGTAGCTCCTCCCAACGCGCATCAGACCGCGCAGAAAAGATGCTTCTGAAGTTAACTTCTACAAGCATCAGAAATTAAGCAGGGTGCACGTTTCTGCTTCTGCTTCATGCGGTCTGAACGTAGAATAAGGAATTACCTTTTTAAATATATGATTAGGAAAGGTACTTATAATCAGCTTTATGAATTCCATTTAGAAACAGGAGTTCAAAACACATTTTTAAATAGCAGTATTAAATAAAGGCAATTCATAATGTGCAATTAGAAAACACTTTTCAAAGTTATTGATTTAAATGTTTAAAGATTATTATTATTTTATTTTTTATAATGACCCTCCTGGTCTCCCAAACAAGTCATCATGACTCCCTAATAGGATACAAACCTATACTGGACTGAACCAGAGATGTTCAACATTAGTGCGGTGACCCCTACTGGAGCAGGGCGGCACTGCAAGGAGTTTATGAAATTTTATTTTTAAAAAAAGGAAATAAAACTATAACATTTATCTCTTAAATCAAAGTCAATCAAACACATTGATTTACTTTTTTTGATTCCAGATTGCTTTATCAAAAATAACAACATCTGAAATATTCATTAAACTATAAAGACCTGATGAGCGTGGAGTTATTCCAGGTTTATTTTTTTATGTATATTTTATTATGTACACTAAAAGCATCTGGATTTAAAAAGAAAATCCTCTAAAGATGGAAACATTTACTTACAGATCTTGCTATATTATATATTTTTACATTAATTAGCTTGACTGAATATGAATTCATAATATCTGAAATACATTTCTTTCTAATCAACATAATAAAAATGATGATCAGTAACGCTCTGCGATGGACTGGCGACCTGCCCAGGGTGGATCCCGCCTCTCGCCCGCAGACAGCTGGAGATAGACACCAGCAGCCCTCGCCACCCCAATTGGGACAAGCGTGTAAGATAATGGATGGATGGATGGATGTATATTTTATTTGCTCCATCTCTCCACCAATTTTAGGGTTCCTGGACCTCTTTTTTTAAACATGCGGGCGCGGCTCAAACGTTGCTCTGAAACCTAACTGGTCCCCTAAGACAGTGTTTCCCAACCGGGGGTCCTTGTACCCCTAGTGGTCCGCGAGTACATTGGAAAGGGCTACATGAAAATAACTAATTTCTTAGGTAGTAAAATAAAATAGGGATCTGTTCTGCTTTCTGAGGACCAAATTGGAAAATGAAACAAGCTTTTATCAACCAAAAAAATATTTCTTTCTACTGTTTTTGAGCTCAGCTTTGACTCACATCCAAACCAAGCGGAGGAACAGACTGGATGTGGAGAACAGGCTGGGATCGGCTGTTTTTCACACGGAGCTCATCAAAGCAGCTCAGGTGTCTTGATAAAAAAATGTTTGTTCTGCAATTTGTTTCCATTTCATCAAGTTTAAATGTGATTAAATGGAGTTATTCAGATGAGCTCCACTACTACAAATACAGGTTTATAATAGAACCTTATTTTGTATTTATTTCAATTCTTTATTAACTTCCAGGCAACATATTTATTTTATTTTTTTTTTAGATGAAAAGAATAACATAATTAAATTAAAAGATTAAATAAAATAGTCTTTATTTCTAGGGATGCACGATATAATTGGCCCCCTATCGGTATCGGCCTTAAAACTGAATATCGGACATCGGCCACCCCACCGATATTTAACCCGATATTTGATCAGCTTCTGAGTTTCTAAAGTCTAAAAAATAAAAAATTAAAAAATACTACTACTTCTTAAAAACTTCTAAAGACGAGG
>NW_015150834.1:182940-186353 GCF_000732505.1 Cyprinodon variegatus
CTAAAATAACTTGTGCAGAGCTGCAAGGTGGAACAGACTATAAAACATCACAAAAGACTGAGGCTCTTAAAAATAAAGCTATACTTTTAGAGCAGTTGAATGTGTCTCTTTTGTTGTTTAAAAAAATATTAGGCTATTTTATTATGAATGTTTCTTGTTTAAAAGGTTTTTTTAACGTTTAAGTCCACAAATTTTATGCTTTGTGGAATTCTGCACTTTAAAGATTCATCTCGGTGGTCACTCAGGAAATCCTCCAGAACCTCTGCTGATTGTTTCACAAAGGAGAATGCTTCATAAAGTGAAGAAGATGATGGACAACAGTGAGCATCCTATTCAGAACAATAACAGAGTAACCTCAGTCAAAGGATGGATGGACGGACGGATGGATGGTTTCACCTTGTGACTGGGCGGCCATCTTCATGGGAGTAGGACTGCATCCTTCTGAGTCCTTCCCGTGGTTGAAGTCTTCCAGGTTCTCCAGGCTGGATAACTGTGACAGCAGAAATGTTCTCTAAATGTTTGTCTAATCCGGAATAAACAGGTTGATGCTGATCTGACCCAGGAACACATCGGGATGGATTGATGGGAGAATGTAATCCAGCTGCTACTATCATCCTATTATCATCCAGTTCATCCTAAAAATAATCTAATAATTCTTCCATATTAAAGTCATGAGACCTGTCTTACTAATAAAACAGAAGGATTATGTGCAGCATCTTCCACTCATCTGTGAGACGATATGTTACCTGGGAGGAATTGTGAAGACCTGTGGTGCTGCAGAAAGTCTGGGAGGAGCAGGGGGGTAGAGAGGACCTGCAGGTGCTGACGATGTCTGGAAGGCTTGTGGAGGGAAAGTGTTCAAAGTCCACCTCTGACTCATCCTGCAGGGACAGTTATAACAGGAGAATCAAAAAACCATCTATGTTCATCTGAGGTAGAACAAAAAACAGCATTGAAAGTGAGAATTCCTCAACAGCTCCTGCAGCTTTAGAGCAGGACTAACAGAACCCATCTGTAGTTAAAAACAGGGAGGTCCTGAGAGCTGCAACATGGTCAAAAAGGTTTAACGGGTGATATGTGACCTGTTTGACTCCCTTAAGGCATCTACAGCATCACAGTAGACCAATGTGATGTATAATAAAATAGAACAGGATAGAAAGCAGTGTGTGTGTGTTGTGTCAGTTGGTTAGGGTTTGGGTTAGGGTGAGGTATGCATTGGTAATGGTTAGGTTTAGGGTTAGTTTTAGTGTTAGGGCATAAAAAGGGTTGAAAATGACTGAAAATCAATGGAGTCAACACATGGCCCTCACTACGATAGCAGAACGAGTATGTGTGTGTGTGTGTGTGTGTTGATTACCCAGCTTGATACGACCAACTGGACCAAACCAGTCGTGGAGCGAAGGACAGAAACGGCCTCCTGATGTGTGAGACCAACCAGAGACTGACCGTTGACCATGAGAAGCTCGTCCCCAACATGAAGACGTCCGTCNTATCGGTTATCGGCTACATGAGTTTTAAAATATCGGCATATCGGATATCGGCCAAAATCCCAATATCGTGCATCCCTATTTATTTCAGTTATGTATGTTCCGCTTTTGGACGATCATCAATGCTTTTAAATGAGCGGGGCACTTATGGTAAGATAAAATGCCCAAAGGGGTAGACAAGTCAAAACAGGTTGAGAAACAGCGCTATAAGCGACCCTGACAGTGGCTTCAGCATCATGCTGAATGTAATCTCCGACTCATCGTCTGCACATCTTCACCGTGACCGCGCGCATCCGAAAGGAAAAGACAGAAAATGAAAGGATCTCACACGTAGAGCAGAGTGCCACAGGGCTGACCTGCACCCAGTCTTAGATATGCATATGTGTCTGAGGAGAGCACTCACCTTCCCCTGGCCTTTCATCAGCACTATGCTGGAGATAATGGACGGCTGGGCCAGTCGCCATGGAGACTCCACCTGAATGGTGCTCAGGGAGCGGGCCGACTTCTTAATTATCTGGTATTCCTAAGAAGGAGATGAATATAAAGACCTTTAGATACATTAATATTCATCCATTTGTTGATGCAGTCACGACTCTCTCCATGAGTTCTGAGTCTGAACTTTTGCTCCAAATTACATCCGTCTCCACCTGGTTGTTGATCTCTAGATGGGATTCCTGCATCTACACATCTGACACTTTCATTTGTCTTTGTTAAAGGAAAAGTCCAGTCAATTTCAGAATTCAAACTTCTGAAATTACTTTAAATATGAAATTATTACATACTGTTAAATAAATGATTAGTGTTTTTAATTCAGAGTAATTTTCATCTGAATGTGCTGAGGAGGTCATTCAGCTATTTGCTTCAGGTTTGTTGGATCAAGGATGGATCTAAAAGCTGCAGGATACCGGCCCCCAGGATACTGGAACTGCCCACCCCTGTTCCACAGGGAACTAGAGCCCAACTGATCCTCAGGAGGGGAAGCAGAGCTTTGATGTCCCTCCTAACATCTCCACCTGCTGGTAGGTAATAGACTGGGTTACCTGTCTGACTCCAGTGGCGTCCAGCTGCTGAGGTAAGGAGTGTTTCCGTCGGCCGGTTGGAGGTTTCTCTGCCGCCTCGATGCCACAGATGCTGCTCTCCACGAGCAGCTCGTCGTCCTCACCCACCGACTCCAGCCGACTGCTGCCGCCTGAGAGGCAATAAACAGCAGGTTCTCAAAATCTGCTCAGAAATAACAATAATAATAATAGACCACAGTCACACCCATGGATCGGTTCCGCGCTGCATCCAGCCGGACGTGTATTTGTCCTCCTTTATGAGGCACTAGGCTTTTAGAGCAGATTTTTATTTTATTTTATTTTTTTGCTGGGCTGCAGCACAATATCCAATCATCAAAAATGCATCACTATCTGATCTAACAGATGATTGGCTAAGAGTGGCGGCATGTCAGATAAAGATCTACTTGTCATTGGTTACAAAAGTAAACAAGGATCGGATTTACTGATGCTAAGTATTACAGTTAGCTTCCTGTCAAAACCAGGACGTCGTTTAACCCAGAATGGACAAAAGAGCGTGAATTTATGACCAAAGGTAGTGGAGATTCATTCATGGGCATCAACAGTCGAGGAAAAGCTGCAATTGAACGGCGTGCGAGTACGGATTAACATAAAAGTAATAAACGTGCAGCAGCGAACTCTTCAATCTTGGCTTTTACATTAAGTTTTGTCGCCCCTGGATGCTAAAATAACTTGTGCAGAGCTGCAAGGTGGAACAGACTATAAAACATCACAAAAGACTGAGGCTCTTAAAAATAAAGCTATACTTTTAGAGCAGTTGAATGTGTCTCTTTTGTTGTTTAAAAAAATATTAGGCTATTTTATTATGAATGTTTCTTGTTTAAAAGGTTTTTTTAACGTTTAAGTCCAC
>NW_015150834.1:189074-190735 GCF_000732505.1 Cyprinodon variegatus
TTCAGCATGGGGGTGAGTAGAAAATGAAGGCTAATCATGTTTTGGGTGTACTATTCCTTTAAGCTAAACATTTCCCAGGTTGTTAACCTTTCAGATGTTAGGATCCATCTGAGTCACAATGGATTATTGAACAGGAAACGGAGAATAATGGATTAGTGATTTAACTATAGACCGAATAGTTTTTAATACATTTGGCCATTTGTTTATTTAATGAATTAAAAAATATATAGATTGTCCATATTTATGTAATGTTTGCATAAAATTCTATTCAAACCCCCGACTGGGAAACGCTGCTCTAGATAACCGTCATAAGGAGGGAGGAATTCTTCAATTGTTTGCTGTTGATGTCATCTTTGCAGCAGGATATCTGATCTAAAAGCTCTTAGCTCGGCAGTGGAGGAGTGATGGTTTGGGCTGGGTTACCCACTCTGCCATGGACAGAGCCGACAGAGTCTAAAATCCTTTTAGAGGAAAGATAAAGCTACAAACGCAACAATCCTGCTTTTATTGGTCCTCCTGATAAGAATCAGCACATTTCATCATTTGACTAATTAAAACTTCTCATTCATTTGCGTTAATGGTACCTGTGAATAGCGCCCCCCTTCTCTATATGAGCAATAATGATGCCTTGAGAAGAGCGCCTGGAGCCCCGCCCCCCTGTTATCTGAATGCCAAGACCCTCATGACCCTTCACCATGTGCATCTTCCAGATGTGGCTGCCCTCTCTGGCCTGGAAAACAGAAGAACAAAGAAAAAACTACTTTAATATACATTCATTTTCAGTCGTGTTAAAATAAATGAGCAAGAACTTTTATTACGGTTCTTTTAGGACTGAAATATGATTTAGTCTATTATTCTATTACACTTAATTTGCACATTAAACATCAGAAAATTGTGAAGAACGAAGGCTGTTCCACATCTCTAACTCCACCAAAGATGTCCTTCACTCATCTGACTGCCTAGTTCCTCTTAAACCGAATCATTACATCACAGCTGGAATATCACAAAATTAAGAATAATGTCCAAGTTTTGGGGGGATTGGAAAGAAGGAGCATTGTTAAAGCAGCTCTCAGGTTATGTGGTTATTTATAAACTAAAAAAACGATCCTCTGGACTTTGTTTCCAAGTTTGAAGATGTTTCTCTTCCCATCCAGGAAGCTTTTTCAATTCAAAATGTCAGAAATAGCGCTGAGTTTGAGGCTTTATAGAGTAGCCCAACTAAATCTTGTTTTCAGACATTGCGATTGCAATTTGCAATTTATCTTTATTGTCATTGTCACAAGAACAACGAAATTTAAAAAAGTGCCATTGATCGATCCGTGCATATGCTTAAAAAACTAAAATCACTGTTACCACCATTTACACATAATGCTGCGTTCACACCGGACGCAGCTGGCGCGACAGAAGCAGCGAGTTTACATGCAAAGTCCATGGTTGACTCGCGTCAAGGCGCGGCAAAAGGTCCCGCGGCGCGTTTTGAGCAGCAGGCGCTGAAGCAGCGCGTCGGGCGCGTTTAAGCATCTGACGCGCGTGACGCGCCGCACACTCGCTGCTGCTGGAGATGGAAAAATTGAATTTTTGCTGCTCGACGCGCCGCGTCAACCAATCAGAGAAGCTGATCTGGGAGCTGGCAGAGAGAGAGACACAGCGCTGATGATACA
>NW_015150834.1:194018-195453 GCF_000732505.1 Cyprinodon variegatus
GTATCGGCCGATACTGCACAGCCAGGTATCGGGTATCGGTATCTGGGCCAAAAAACGGCATCGGCGCAACACTAATTTTTAGTAACAGGTGTACATCCTACGGCCGTACGCACTGCTAGCCAAACGTCTGTCTAATATCATGGCTTGCGTCGCTGAATGGCAGGATAGAGTCTCACCTGGGTTGCAGCTTCACCGGTGAAGGAGTGCATCCTGCGCTCCACCATCTGGCTGTGACTTCTCCCAGGCAGCGTTGCAGCAGTGCCATTGTGTGACTGAACTTTTCTAATCTGAGGAGAGGAGCCTGGGCTGCAGTCAGAGTCCTCCAGGGCGGGACGGACTCCTGCATCTGCATTACATGGAGGGCTCTGGGTGCAGCTTTGGATCTCTGATTCAGGACTTTCCTCCTGGTCTCGATGGAAGGAGGCCCGTGATATGACACCAAACTTGCGAGTGCGTTTGTAGTTTGCCACATCACTATCAGCTGTGTCCTGCTGCTGGTCCTGCTGGTTCTCGCTGCATTCCAGCCGCTCAGGACTGAGGACGCTTTCCCCGACACAAGGAGGCAGAGGGGCCTTTCGCTTCACCCGCCGCAAAAGGATCAAGTAGATGCATCCGCCGTTCCAGCACTGCTCAACCAGGTAGCTGTAAAAAGAGAACGTTAAGCCCTAAATAAAAAGGAATCAGTTGGAAAAAGCTAAACTAAAGCAAACATTTGGTGTCAATAAATGACAAAAGTGTTCAACTCGACTCTCTTGGTCCCCTTCCAGCTGTGGACAAAGTACTGAACAGTAGTACTTTAGTAAAAGTCAACTACAAGTAAAAGTTACTCGGTCAAACATCTACTCCAGTTAAAGTATTGAAGTACTCATCTATTCAAAGGTACATGCAGTTAAAAGTACCTGAGTATTAAAAAATACAAATTAAATCTAATATCAGAACATTTCTGTATAATTTTCAGATACATTTTTAAGAAACTTGAAACTTTCAGAAACCTCCTGCTGTATTGATGCGTAGAACCACCTGCTACAGATTCTGCACCACATGTGAACAACTTCTGGATAAAAATACCACAAAAATTAAGGACAGATATTTTGATTATCATGTATTACCGTATCTAAAAACAAACCAAAAAGAAAACAGGTGCATCTTGATTGGTTGAATCTATTACCAAAAGGAAACTGCGCTGAGAACTCATCCTACTGAACAACTTGGCCATATGGCAACAACTAATTAATAACATTATAAACTACTAATAAAATCTGTCCTGAGTTTCTCACAGCTGTGGAATCTCTAAAACAGTTGTGTCCAGATCCAGGTCTGCTATCTGCCATGTTGGAATTACATTTCATGGGAGAGAAACAGTGGATTAGAAAGCTAAGCTGAGCCAAAAGGAACAAGGAACAAACAGCTTCCTGGAAATGTAGTGGAGCAGAAA
>NW_015150834.1:198553-201980 GCF_000732505.1 Cyprinodon variegatus
AAAAAAAGTCAGAATTCTGAGGAAAAAAGTCAGAATTCTAAGGAAAAAAAATCAGAATTTTGAGAAAAAAGTCAAAATTCTGACATTTTCCCCCATGTTAAACTGAAATCAAATTTAAAAATCAGTTAACTTTTTTTTTTCCAGTGGCCCTAATCCTCTTCCGTAGAAAAGTACAAAAAATCTTAACTCAATTAATACATTTGATCTGTCAAAGAGCTGAAAGTATTTCAACACTTTATTTCTCTCTTTATTATGCTTTCAAACACAAAAGGAAATAGATACACAGAAAAATTTGTTAGAAAACTATTTGTTCAACAGGTTGAACGGAAAGCAAACATCACAGGTGCTGATATGCAGCCAAGATACAGAACTATGGGCTGATTTACACACTTTAACTTTCCAAGAATCTGACTTCAATGAACCTTCATCTTATGTTTTCAACTGGATGTTTAGAAGATCTACTTTGGAGCACAAAAAGAGAGAGAGCAGCAACAAAGCTGCAACCAGAAACATGTACTATTTCCTACAGTTTCCCAGCTACCAGCACAGCCATGTCTGGATGCTCCATAAGCGGTATGAACATCTAGAGAGGTGCAAAATGGAGGTATTCATTTTACAGAAACATTTTCATCAATTATATTTTTTGATGTAATATAAAACTATACAAATATTTCGTTCTGGTTTCAACACCAAAGGATTCTGCATCAACAGCAGGTTGGTGTCAGAGATGGAGCTCAGCCATTGTCATTTCTTAGCAGCTCCATGATAGAGATCAGAAATGGCTCCTTCTAAGCGTTACATTTCTAAAGTTCATGCCAAAAGCAACAGACAGAAGCAAATGAGGGTGACATCGTTCAAACTTTAGAGCATCAGTGTCAAATTATGAAGGCAAAGGGGCTCAGAAGCAATGCAGAGGTTGCTGCTTTCCTTCAACAGTTCAAATAAGCCAGCTGGAAAAAACTGCACAATTAAAGGCTTGGATGCAAAGAGGGAAGAACCACTGAGAATATTTTTGCTTAGAAAGATATATTTTGCCAAAAGATCCAAAACATACGACTGAGCAATGCCTACCTCAATATAGATAAGATCACCTTAGATTTCTATTCTTTATTTTCTTATTTCTTTCTTTTGCACCTCCTGTTGTTTATTACAGGCTCATGTCACAAATTAATTTCTCCGTTGTGAGATAAATAAAGTCTTAATGATTCTTAACAATTATCATTATTATGAACCATTTCTTAAAAATCAGAAGTCTTTATTTGCCATCGTTGTAGCATGGATACTTAGACTTAGACAACATTTATTGTCATTTTCTAAACACAAAGTGAAATTTTTGTTTAGTGCAGCTTTCAGACAGTAAATGAACATTTCCATTCCATAAAGTGTAGCAGCGATCACAGTGTAAACAGTGTGGGAGGGGATAATGTGTTCAGGATAATTAAATATTTAGCAGCTCAAAACAACATAAGACAAAGCCGTGCAGGGAAATAGTGCAATGAAATAAAAAAAACGTATATAAAAAAACAGTGAATGTAAGACAAAAGGATAAATATAACACTAATTTAATTAGTTAAGTATTATCCTCACAAAATGATTTGGCAAAAAAAATCCTTTTATGATCTAAAATAACAGAAAAATATAATTAAAAACTAGAAAAATTAAACAATAAGTCAACCAAAATAATCATTTTAACCTGCATGTAGCAGACCTCTTTTTTTTTGTTATGTTGTTTCATTTATTTTCCTTTTATATCTTGTATTAACTTTGTAAATCTGCTTTCCTTTAAATCATGTTTTCTAATTTGTGTGATTTTTCACAATTACAAATAAAGTTTGGATAAAAATAAAAACTAGTTGATGAAATCCTTACCTAATATCCTAATGGTAAAGCATTTTAGTTGAATACCGTAATATAAAATGAAAAAATAAGTAAAATTGAAGGCGGTTTTCCGACGTGCTCCCCAGAGATATTTTTAACTCCATTATTTAAATGTGGCCATTTTCAGACTCCTTCATCATGTTTCAAGCAGATTTGTAATTTCAAGCCCTTTATAAGAAATTATGCTAAATTAGTTTCACTGGTTCTATAGCAACCTGATTTCAATGAATAAAATATTAAAACCAGCTTTTAATTAGACTAAATATTAAACAAACTAAGTATGCTAATTTAATGTATGTAAGTTTGTAAGATAAATATAGGAGTCTACAACATTATAGCAGTTGTAGATAAAAATGGGGCATGCTGAGACTTTTTGAAGGACTACTGTGATTCTTGCAGTAAAGGAAAATAACCACAGGAAATTATTATCAATATTCTGAAAATTAATCGGATGTTTTATNGAGACTTTTTGAAGGACTACTGTGATTCTTGCAGTAAAGGAAAATAACCACAGGAAATTATTATCAATATTCTGAAAATTAATCGGATGTTTTATTTTTTTCTAAATCAGGTTGAACATTCAACACTGGAAAATCAATCGTATAACAGATGTTGGTTCGGTCGGTGGAAAATGACTGACGACCGACGGACGGCTTTAAACCAACTTTGGTCTGATGTTCCTTTGCTGTCCTTTGCTTTATTAGCAATGTGCTCCTCTTCCAGGGACTGAGGGACTCGCGAGGCGGCAGCTTGAGTGTGGCAGTTACCGTAGCGACATCGCTAGATGTCACAGACTCTGCATCAAACTGACAACATCAAACCAGAACACTGCAAAAATGTACCATATATACATATTAGGGGTGGAACGGTTCGATTCAGGGTTTCGTGGTCACGGTTTTCGGTTTGGTTCGGTATATATGTTGATTGTTACACCGAAATCCCATTAAAATTGATGAAATTAATGAAAAAATCCAAAAAAATTAATGAATGGTAATTATTTTTAATGATCCGCGGAAACACTGGATCATTTCCGCATGTTTTGCTGCTTTGAATTTAATCATCTAGCGCATGCCCTCTACGATTTCCAAGGGACTCAGAGCGGAGCGGACAGGAGCCACAGTGGAGGCTGTAGGCTTTGCTTTGTGTAGGCGGTCTGGAGCGCAGCGGGGCGGAGCGCTGATGGAGTATGTGGGATTTTGGGGTTAGCCTGACATGTTGGTCATGTTGCTGTTAGCATAAAAGTGTTGCACAATGCTTGCACACTCACTGCAAAAATGGAACTCTAAATAAGTCATTTTTACTCAAATTAAGTGCATTTTTTCTTGAATTCAGGTGGTAAATGAGACACTTTGCCAATGGAACAAGACAATTTATGCTTAAAATAAGAAAAAACAATTGCTTTGTCTTATTTCAAGTGTATATTATCTAATTATCTTATTTTAGGAGTAAACATGCTCATTCCATTGGCAAATCATCTTGTTTGCCTGCTCAAATTAAGGGTAAATACACTTAATTTAAGACATTTTTTACTTATTTCTAGATGTTTTTT
>NW_015150834.1:203701-206183 GCF_000732505.1 Cyprinodon variegatus
TTAAATTAATTTAAATGTCCTCAACAAGTACTTTTGACTTGTTGAGGGCATTGAAATTGATAGAATGATTATATATATAAAAATAAAACGGCAAAATCCCTCTTCATGCTGCAGCCATGTCCCGTATTCCTCGTTTTTCAGCCACTTTTGTTGAAATTCTCCAGCTTTTTCTCTGCCACCGATTTTCTTTTCCGAACATACGGATTTACGATCAACCAGAAGCAGCTCCGTGGAAAAACATTATTTGAATATTATATATTTGACAAAATTGTTTTTATAAATTTTTTTTTAAATAAATCATTTTAAATGCCAGGATCATCACATGTAATGAATTTTAACGCGAATTAAGTCCTTAATTTAAAAAATAATAATTTAATGACTTTTAATGATTTTTAATGACCCTGGGAAACCCTGTCATTGGAAAAGTGTCTCACTAACCTCCTTAATTCAGGAAAAAATGCACTTATTTAGATGTCAATTTTTTGCAGTGTGTGTCAGCGACCTTCAACCCTGAAGTAATCTGGAAACTCTCCGTTTTTTGCTCAAATTCTTGAGTTCTTGAAGCATAAACTTCCTCTAGTAAGTTCTGGTAAATTGATATACTTTTTATATTTACAAAAGTTTAGTAAACTTGAGTTTCACTGCAAACACGGATCCAAAAATCTGTTAAATAATTCTTGAAATTGGGATATTTGCTCTTCATTTGATCCACCAATTATCTTTTTTTTTATTTTCATCTTATTTTTTTTTTTATTTAAACATAATTTATCCTATTCTATTGAAAAATTCTCTTATCTACCGGTACTTAAGAGAAAATGACTTAATTGGATTTCCATGTTTGCTGTGTTTAAAATTCAAAAAATAAAAGGCTGTCAGCGGAACGTTCCAGACATCCTGGAAGGTTAAACAGATCGTCTCCAACCAGAGAGGAAAAATTCCTTTGCAAAAACCTGCTTTAGGCCGACTTCCCAAACCAAAATAAAGTCATAAACAATTAAATATCTTTACCAAACATCTACTCTGACCCTTCAAATTAAAGCTCACTAAATACAGCTTCAGGGAAATTAGTTTTTATGTTGCTAAAATAACTACTAAATACTACATTTTAATAGATTTGCTCTAATTAATGAAATATTATGTTTTAATTTTTTTAGTATTTTGGTGGAACTGTGTTCTTTAATTTTATTGTTTTTGTTTGCGGTCCTTTAGAACATTAAAACCTGATAAGAAAATTTCAAAAATGAGATTGTTTGAAATAAAATGTGAGTTAAAGGAGAACCTGTGAAGTACCTGAGTCTCCAAACGTTCTTCTTCTCTGCTCTCAGTCTGGGTAGATCTCAGCGTCTGAGCCCGGAGCCAGTCCTCCAGCAGCAGGAGGATGCTGAGGGCGTTGTCCTGAGTGATGGGCATACTGGCATCTTGTTCCTGCGGAGGATCCCGATGCTCTCCACCATCAGAGCAGGAACCTCAGCTTCCAAAGCGCATTTCTGAGGGACGAGCAGAGGGCGGACGCCGGGGGAACCCAGGAGGAGTCAGTGGGGTAGAGCTGAGAGGAGGAGCAGGGAGGAGGCTACAGGATCAGACCATCATCTGTAAAAAACATGGAGGAGCTGTCACATCGTAGCAGGAAACATCTGACCCCAGAAAACACAGACACCCTAAAATACACAGAATGACTTCACTCTGTCTGTTTAGGAATATAAGGGAAGAATTTCTATATTCAGATTTTTCATTATTTGGTGCATTTAAGGGTTTTTAATTGGTTATTAAATAAATTAATGAATGAATGAATCTTATTTTATGAGTCTAACCTATGCGTTTTATGGCTTGTAAAAGTATTAATAACCCTCGAACTTTTCCACATTCTGTCACATTAACACCACAAACATAAATACATATAAAATTAAACATTTATTTTACTTTCCTGAAGAGAGCTTTTCTGTAATTCCAGCTGCAGTCGGTCTCAGATGTCTCTCCGCTAGCTTTAAACATCTAGTGACTGAAGTTTTTGCTCATTGCTCTTTGCAAACCAGCTAAAGCTCAGAGCGTTTGTGAACAGGAGTTTTCTGATCTTTCAGCAGACTCTGGATTTAGGTCTGGACTTTGACTGGGCCGCTCCAACACCTGAATATGAACCGTTCTGTTTTAGCCCTGACTTCATGTTTAGGGTCGTCGTCCTGCTGGCCTCGTCTAAAGTCCCTTGCTTAGACAACATGTAAATTGAATCATTCCTTAAAAGTAAAAAAAAACAATCCACTGGACTTGGTTTCCAAGATTTGAAGACGTTTCTCTACCTCTCCAGGAAGCTTTCTCAATTCAATTTAAGAGAGAAAAAACAACTTTAAACAGAGGTGGTGGACTTAGATTCAAGCTTCCAAAAACTTACAATTCAGTTATAGAGATGATCCCTTCCAGATATCACCACACCCCCCACCCCATCACAGAGGAGCAAAGCACCTACCCGCTCCAGCCGGTGAACAAT
>NW_015150834.1:207738-210020 GCF_000732505.1 Cyprinodon variegatus
TTGAGATATCAAAAAAGTACTCCAGAGTGTTGTTCAGCATGGGGGTGAGTAGAAAATGAAGGCTAATCATGTTTTGGGTGTACTATTCCTTTAACCTTTTTGTTTGAGTTTCAAATCATGTATTATTTCCTTTCTGCACCGGTTGTTCCCACTTTGTGTTGATCTTTCACACAAGATTCCAATAAAATACATTTATATCTCTAATGCGATAACGTGGAAAAGTTTCAAGGGGAATTAATGCTTTTGGAAAGCCCTGATCTAAACAATGGATCTGTACGTGTCGTTGCTAGTTTTCTACATGTTATCGACATCATTAAGAATTTTTCCTTCAGCACTGGATCCATTGATAAAATGAAGATGCACATTATTAGTTTGGATAACAAAAAAAATCATCTAATGGATCCAAATCTTTATTCACTGGGTGGAACTTTGGAAAGTCCCACATAAGGTGGTTTATTGTGTGTCTGTCAAACAGCAGAGCAAACATGATATGCAGCCATGATGCTGAAGTCGAAACAATAATCCAGTAAAAGGATTTGATGTATCTGTCAGCCTGCGGCCGTCTCTGTGACGTTAGGCGGGTGGATCTGTTAATACCAGCTCTGAACAGCCGCTCTTAGGCTGGTTTTTCTTTTAGAAACATGCAGGATGTGTGTTAATAACAGGTCTGAACAGGACAAACACTGCAGGATGAATCCATAAGCTGTGGCTTTGTGATGATCAGCGTTTGCAGCTTTGATTTAGAGCACAGAGATAATAAAAGAAAAACCTCTAACTAGATATGTTATAAAATCCTCTAATCACAGTTCTTCCTCGTTATAGAAGCTGTGTGAGCCTCGTACCTTTGATAGGAAGGAATCAAACACTTATCAGACACCGCTCTCTGATTATGAGGTTTTATTTATTTACTAAAATTAGTTTCCTTCACTAAAAAAACAAAAAAAACTGAGGCACATATAAAAATGTGAAGTGGTGTTTAATCTGGTTTCAGAGGGTTTAAAAAATGCAAACCCAGCGGATCCCTTTCAGTGGCCTGGTTCTGGTGAAATAAAAGGTCCAGAAGAATCTGGGCTGACCCTCCATCTGCACGCTGGTGGCAAACGTAGACGAAAAAAAAAAAACCCAACCACACTGTAATGACTATGCTGCACTTGAGCTTCAAATAAACTCCCTGGTTTTGTGGTACCGAATGTCAGATTTATTCCTCTGCTGGAAGGCATGAAGGCCCGGCCCAGTTCTGGCTGCAGCTGAAAGCGGAGCAGAAGTGGTTTTACCCAGAATTACTAGAGTTTTAGGTGTCGTAAACAAAACGGAGCAGGCAGGGTAGGAGAACTGGGACCGGCTGAGATACGCATGCAGACCAGGGAAAGGAGCGGAGGTTTGACCCGCTTCAGACTGGATAAAAGATGCCGACACAAGGGGAGCTGATGTTTAACTATAAACAGAGTAGAACCACGACTCAGAAGTCTGCCTCTGTTTGAGTCTCACTGCGCCCAGAGCAGACGTTATTTAGACACCATGGGGAATCCTAGCCTGATCTTGCGAGCTTTCAAGATTTCACTCGCTAATCAGTCTGGAGACTCTCCGTTAAAGAAAATTTGGAGCCGTTCACCAAACGAACGTCCAATCAGCGTTGAGGTGTGACACAACGAGAAGCGCGACAGTTCAGTCTAAAGAACATGGCGGCTTCAGCCGATGAAACTAGCGTTAGCGTGGCTATCAAGTTTAATCGGAATTACAGAGTATTTCTTCACTGAAAGAAAATATATTTTTGCTCTTCTCCCGACTGGTTTCGGCAAGAGTAGCCTGGCTTGTGGTTGTGTTTTCGTCGTCGCTCTTTTCGTCGTTGATCTGATTGGTTTATTTGGCCCGTCTATCACCAACATAGGCCAATCAGCTAACCAGTATTTTCGCCCCTTCCCAAAATTAATTCCGTTGAAGTAATTTTGGGAAGGGGCGAAAGTTCCCACTCAGGTTGGGAACTGTGTGGCTGAATTAGCGGCTCCCCCTCGGCTAAAGGCTAAATAACCAATCATTAGCTGTTTTTCTGAAAAATTACAAAACATTCCCTGGTATTTAAGTTATGCAATCTTTCTAAAACTTAAATTGATGTTTAACCATTTCTAAAAGAAAATAGTTGTATTAAGTTCAATCAAAACACCTTTCATTCATTTTTTTCTCACAAAGGTAAAGACAAGAGTTTGACTGGTGTGTTTGTGCGTTGATGTGGAACTAGCTTTGGCAACATTTGCAGTAAACCATGGATGTTTAGATCCAGTTTG
>NW_015150834.1:211140-212512 GCF_000732505.1 Cyprinodon variegatus
ATCTGGCTGAACAGAATGGAGCCCTGCGCCTCAGAGAGGAGAGCCATAAAAACAGAAAAAAGCTGCCAAGGCGTCACTCAACACCATCATTTTAATCCTTTTTATGTCATAAATCCTGTTTATGTTCATCGGTTCGCCTCCATGTCACCTTCTTTAGCTGGCAGCTCAAGCGTGAGGGCCATGGCCATGCCGGCCGATGGTTTAAAGTTTCTCGCCAAACAGAGGCCGAGCTTCATGATGGACGTTTTACGTTAAAGACGCTAATCACACAAAACGCCACCAGTTAAATCTCATCATACTTCCTGCTGGAGAAGGCGGGACGTCCACCTCAGTCACTCCCTTATGGACGCTGTGTCCACCTGATGATGCAGAGGTGGAGCTGAGAATGTTGCTGGAGGACAAACCCCATCCAGTCTGCGGCCTCTTCAAATGGTTCAACTTTAACATTTTCATCTGAATCTGCAGGTTCTTCATCATGCGAAGTTACAGAGGAAGGACCCTAAACCTTCGCCCACCTCATCTACCTCTATGAGGAACCATTGAGCGTCACAAACTCTGGAAACGACCAGCTTTTTGCTCCCCAGGGGGGAAAGCAGTGCTGTCGAGCATTCCTGTGTCGTTCCGAAAAAGTAAAAAAACAATCCACTGGGCTTACTTTGCAAGTTTGAAGATGTTTTTCTTCCCATCCAGGAAGCTTTTTCAATTCAAAATGATCAGAAATAGCGTTGAGTTCCAGGTTTTATCCAGCAGCCCAACAAAGCCTTGTTTCTGTTTAGAAAACATGGAAATTGAAACAGACAAACGGATCCACACCTTTGGAATGGGGGGAATGTTAGCCTGCAATGCCCCATACCTGTCTATGTCTCTGAAAGTGGGGTCGTTAGAGGGAATTGTTGGGATACAGACATTTGGGGGGATTGTTTAGCCACCCAAAGACCCCCCAAACACAGGCGTAACTTTCTGAAGGACTGGTGGGGACAGTCCCCACTAATAATTTCAACAGACAGCTCTCAGCAATAAGTGGGACAAATTTCTACATTTGATTTTGCTGCTTTTGAATCCCTGATGTAGCTGAAAGTGAAAACATCCAATCAATCCATCCACAAAAATGTGGATGGATTGATTGGATGAATAAATGAAGCTAAAATTTAGGGATGCACGATATTGGGATTTTACCCGATATCCGATATGCCGATATTTTAAAACTCATGTAGCCGATAACCGATACCGATGTTAAAGCTGGACAAAAATAAGTAGTCATTGAAAATAGCAGTTTTGTTATCCATTTCTGACACTTTGAAAAATAATATACTCAAATATATTTTCATATGCTGATATCAAATTGGTTTTTATTTATTTATTTTTTTATTTG
>NW_015150834.1:213102-215417 GCF_000732505.1 Cyprinodon variegatus
TTAAATATCAGTGGGGTGGCCGATGTCCGATACCGATAGGGGGCCGATTATATCGTGCATCCCTACTAATATTGTGTGCATACTATGGAGGCACGATATATTGCTATTGGCATCAGAATCAGATGTTATTTATCCTTTTTCTTATACATTAATATCTAAATACCCATGCATATAAATATGAGTGTATTTTGGTTCTTTTGTGTTCTCAACAATAGGAAAGAATTCAATAAATATACGTATGTTGCAGCTCAAATATGGAAAATACAAACCCTATTGAAAGCGTTTGTGTTGAGTAACTGTAGGACCATCAGCCACAACCCTATGAGTGTCCCCACCAACTTTCATCACAGTTACACCCTTGCCCCCAAACGACCTCATTCCAAAAGAGTTTTTAAATGGTTGTTGTGTTTTTTTTAACTTTTTTGTAATGACTATGACCTGGATGTCTGAGAATCTTCCCCAGCATACCAGCCTCCTTATCTGTTTGGCTACTTTAGGTTTGATTTGAACGAAGGTGGAAAAACAAGGCAGGATCATCTCTGCTGAGGTCTGCTTCAAACTCAGGACGGACTTTCTACTGTTTTATCGATCTGGACCGGTCCATGACATGATGGCACACAAAGCTGAACAGCATCAGTATTAACATGACATTTTCTGTAATGACCTAAATCCCTCTAAATGGAGCCCTCCCCCCCATACAGATAATCTCAGGCTCACCGATCTACACTGGTCACAGAATGATGGACCTGCAGACTAGGCTGGAACCGTCTGAACAGCAGAACCTCTTCATGTTCATCCACTTCCTATTCACTAAAAAAAAACACCTTTTTAAATCACCTAAAGTGAGGAAGACGATGTGTCGTTCAGGCCTGCAGCTTTCCTCATTCATATATCAGGGAAATGAGGAAACCTCAGCAGAATCCCTTCTCTGGTTGAACCTCTTAAAAGTTATCAAGGACTCTAAAGTAAATAAAGACTTTTCTTAACTGATGATTTATCGCCATTTTTACTGCACACTTGAATCAGATAAAACTGAAGAAGATGAGTAGATACTGAAGCTGATGCTTCCAGTAGAACATCTCCAAAGAGGATATTTTTAAATGGAAACAGCGTCTCCTCTGAAACGGCAGCTTGTTCATCCAGACCAATCCTGCAGAAGCTGACTGCTTCACTGTTTGTTGCAGATCTGGGTTGAATTTTGAGTTCTTCTCCAAGTTATCTGAGTTATTTCCCTCACCTTCACACCAACTAAAGGCCTGATGTGTTCAAATACTCGTCGTTATCCTCTAGAGATTTATTTGAAGTCACACGGCATCGCGTCCCAGACGTCCTTGCAGCGTCCCCGCACCCAGCGCAGGTTCAGAGGTTCTTTTTTACTTCATGGATGGAAAACAAATCAGTCTTACACTCCAACAACGAGGATTAGTTTAGTCTTTGTTTCCAGAATGCAGACTGACCTAGATGTCCCCCTCCCCCCTGTCTTCTTTCTCCTAGGTGCCATATGGCCAAAGATTAGAAAAAGACCCATTTCAGCAGATCCCAGGATTCTCCGCTGGAAAAGAATAACGGAGGAAGTGACAGCAGGTAGTTCTGCTGCCGCAAACGGTTTAACAGTAACTGTGGAGTTCATAACAGAGGCGAGCGTGCCTCCATGGAGGCCATAATGTTTGCTTTAACAGTAAAGTAAGAGATAAACAGAAAAACAGAACATTGTTCTGCTGTAGAACAAGTTTAATACATTTTTATTAGTTTGCTGTTCTCCAGTATTCTGACTTTTCCATGTTT
Organism: Cyprinodon variegatus; assembly: GCF_000732505.1. Classification (NCBI taxonomy): domain Eukaryota; kingdom Metazoa; phylum Chordata; class Actinopteri; order Cyprinodontiformes; family Cyprinodontidae; genus Cyprinodon; species Cyprinodon variegatus. The sequence goes on from NW_015150834.1 coordinate 214,888, forward strand.
CCTCTCTTTGCAAACACTTTAAAATATGTAGGGAGAGTAATAAGTTGTTGAACGTATCATGCTTTCATGTTTTCATTCTTGTGTCTGAACATCCAGAACTATAAGGAGTTTAAAGGCTGTACAGTGATGGGAATGATGCTTGATAAGAGATTAGGAACAAAAACATTAAGTCGTCCTAATCCTGTCATGTCCATGAAGCTGCATTGAGATAACAGCAAGATGCTGGCTGTTCCTTTCCTGCCGGGCCTCCATCTGTGGAACCACAACAGTCCAGAAACCACAGGCAGCGCTGATCAATTTAAATGAAGTAATGAGAGGCAAACATGGAAGCAGAAATAACTTCAATCATGTTGCCTTATGAATAAAGTGCTATAAATAATCCAAAAGAGAGGATATAGCATGTTCTATAAAAAGTTCTGTCTGGTGTCTCTGATGACAACTTTGAGAACAAATAAATCCAGAGACTGGAGCCGCTTCAAGTCCCTTGTTTAGGAATCAGTTTCCCGTTCTGAGGAAAAGGTTAGTCTTAG
>NW_015150834.1:215905-217301 GCF_000732505.1 Cyprinodon variegatus
CCTCCCAGATCTCCAGATGCATTTGAGATATCAAAAAAGTACTCCAGAGTGTTGTTCAGCATGGGGGTGAGTAGAAAATTTAGGCTAATCATGTTTTGGGTGTACTATTCCTTTAAGCTCAAATATTTCACAAACAGATATTTCTGACCCATGTCTGTGATTTAATGGTATCGAGGCTGATCTTTTATTTCCAGGTGGATCATCTCAATAAGCTTTCCTCCTAATTGTCAATCATTTTTGGTGGTATGTTTACATAAGTGGTATGTTTACGTGCTCGTCCCGTTAGCTATCCTTTCTGCGCATGCAAACTTTTAGGCGTATATCTGTGGTGAGCTACGGTTTCAGACAGTCACTGAAGTTCTTTCCAAAAAAGTTAAAAAACAATCCACTGGACTTTGTTTCCAAGTTTGAAGACGTTTCTCTTCCCATCCAGGAAGATTTTCCAGTTCAAAATGTCAGAATTCGTGTTGAGTTCAAGGTTTTAAACAGCAGCCCAACAAAGACTTGTTTCTGTTTAGGAAACATGCAAATGGAAATGGACGAACGGGTCCAGCCCTTTGGAATGGGGGTAATTTGGCTTCTTTGTTAGCCTGCAATGCCCCATACCCGTCTATGTCTCTGAAAGGGGGTCGTTAAAGGGATTAGTTGACCTGGCTGAATATGCAAGGTCTTCTGTTCCCTAATAATTCCCTTTAACTGAAGCGAAACATCTTCAAACTTGGAAACAAAGACCAATGGATTGTCTTTTCAACTTGTTTGGAATGACTGACCTGGATGACTGAAAATATTCACAGCGTCATTGAGGCTCACCTTTCTCACCGCGGTTCTGTGAGAAGAAAAGAAGGGCCTTAGAATAGGCAGATATACCAGAATGCTTTGCACGGAGAGCTCTCCTCGTAAAGCATTATGGGATTGGCCGTTACAGCGGCCCACAGCCGCCATAGGCTATCGCTACCCAACAGCGGCGACCAATAAGTTACGTGACCAGCTGGAAGCAAAAAGCAGTGATCCTCTGTCCGAACGGTCAGTTAACTGAATTCACTATAAATTCAACCATATATTCCCCACTGTATTTGGACACAGTAAGCTGTTATGGACCATGAGAACAGCACATTTTAAACAGGGTATGCACGAGGAGAAATGGGCTCATGCATGTGCATTGGTTTTTTAAGTGGAGAGGGCGGGTCTTTTAAAGAATCATCCACAATACTTTTAAAGTTTAATAACATGTCAAAGGAAAAGTCCGCTCATATTCAGCATGCAAACTTCCGAAAGTACTTTAAATATGAAATTATTCAATACTGTTTAATAAATGATAACTGTTTTTAATTAAGAGTAATTTTCATTTGAATGTGCTGAATGTGCCATGTTTGTCAAAGAACACTACTGCCACCTA
>NW_015150834.1:218633-220267 GCF_000732505.1 Cyprinodon variegatus
TCTGGTTCCTTAACACAGTGAATATGGAGGTTGTTGCTGGTTTTTTAATGAATGCACAGTTTTTTATGTCTTAATTTTTAGCTTATCACAGTTAATTCTGTGGTTCTGTTTGTCACTCTGCAGCGAATGCAGCAGCTTGCTGCTCATGTCCAGATGCGTCTGGGTTTGGAGTCTGTTTTGCTGCAGCAGAAGCTTTGCTTCCTGATCTTCTCTTTGGTTACAGATCCCTGATTTGTCATTTTAGAGTTAATGGAACTAACTGATGAGGTTTTTGGAGATCAACAGTTTATTGTCTTTAGTTGTATATTAATACAAATATTATTTTTTTCTAATTTGACAAAAATGGAGAGAAAAAAACAATAATAAAAATAATTTGATCCTCACATCAGGCACTAAACAGCACGAAGGTAAATACAGCAATTAGGGCTTAATGTGACAAATAGCAGAACAACAACAGCTGACAGGAGACCAAGAGGCTGCAGCAACTGCAGGGAGGCTGACTGGGCAGAATGACTGAACGAGCTAAACACGGGGATCAGGGAAACAATAACTAGAGTCTGCTAAAAATACAATGCAAACACAAAACACCTCTAAACTGGAAACTGGACAGTCAAACCAAAGCAAAGTCTGTCATATAGTAGAACTCCTGTATTCTCTGCCAGAACATCCTGGTAGGAGCATTTTCAGCTCGCAGGCCTTTAATGATCAAGCCACAGATCAGAAAAGCAAATGAATAATTAATATCAGAATGAATCAGCTACAGAGCCTGATGATAGTCAGGATGACAGAACAACCAGGAGTCAAGCAGATGCAGAAGATACCACAGCAACAGAAGAAGCAAAGCTTCCTCTCATCCCAGAGAGAGAAGAAAGAGGGACAGCGGTCCCCTGGTCAGGCTGCAGGGAGACAGGGAATGAGATCCATGTGTGACACCAGATACGCAGCAAACCTCTGACCTCAGGGCTGCAGAGAGCAAAGCTGCCTCGTATTCCTGCCGGTGAATTTATGCCATAATTTTTATAGACTTAGACGACTTTATTAACGCAATCCGTTTGAGCAGCACACAAGACAAAGAAACAAAAATAAACATGTAATTATATAAAAAATATGATGATTAAAATAGAAAAATAGTGACAGGGAGCTTGAGGACCAAAATGAATAGAAAGAGAAAAGGATTGCTAAATTATAACACAGTTATTTAAAAAAAAACACACACACACACACACACACACACACACACCAGCCATCCTACATAGTGTAAAAGAATTAGCATAGCGGTTTGTTTTACAGTGAGGCGTTACAAACGTAACAACGAGAATTCATTTTTGAGAACTTGTTCTGATGAAGAGACGATCACTTTAGATTTAGACATTTGAATTGGAAAAAGCTTCCTGGATGGGAAGCGAAACGTCTTCAAACCTTGGAAACAAAGTCCAGTGGATTGTTTTTTTTAAACTTTTGGGGAATAATGAGCAATACTTGGATCCTTTGAATAGCTCAGAATCTTTAGATCAAACCTGGAGCTCAGGCCCCGTCCACACGAAGTCAAACCCTGGCCTAAACGCACTCATTTTTTACCAAACCAGCCTCTCATCCATACGAAGACGGCGTTTCAGGGGTCTGTAAACGATCTT
>NW_015150834.1:223407-224589 GCF_000732505.1 Cyprinodon variegatus
CCTTTAGAGACAGCATGAAAACTCAGCTGAGTGCAAAACATAGAGAAGAAAACAAGAAGAAAAGGGACAAGAAGACAAAAAAAAACATTTCTCGATCTGTATAATGGGTCTCTTTTATATGTTTTCTTCTCAATTCAAAGGGCCCCCTGCCTGTCTTTGCCTAGGGCCCCACATTTCCTAAATCCGCCCCTGGCAGATAGTCAGAAATGGTGAAAAGTTCCCGCAATGGGTTCACAACTGGGATATAAAGTTACTCTGCTTTTCAGGGAGATTATTGTGACAAAGTGAAATGTTTGTTCACTACTATGAAGGAGAATCACAGCTTTGATAGACCAGAACTGGCTTCCTGTAGGATGAGCTGCACTGGAACAACAGGATCAAGCCCAGCAGCCCCCCCAGTATGAGCAGCCGCCCCCTCAGGGGGGAGGCTGGAAGCAAACCCTACCTTTGGTCACATCGTGTAGAAAAAGCTGCTCCTCATTCCCAACACAAAGCAAACAGCCTTCTGTTGCTCCTGTGATGCACTCAGAGGTGATCCTGGCTCCAGAAAAGCCGCATCCACACAGCAGAGACATCAACAGTTGGACGAGACCCTGGATAAAAAGCAGCGCAGAGCTGCGTTTGAGTTCAGCATGGAAAAAGTAGCTCCGGGGGACTCACTGGACTCTTTTCACGGAGACTTAAAGCTGGAAAAACTTGGAAAACAGCTGTGGAAAAGCGGCTGGAAATTCACTTTTCCCTCCGCTCCTGGTAGCGATGAAGATATGTGGGAGATGTATCACTCTGCTGCTGCTGCTGTGTCCATGAGGGCGGGGCGGAGGAAGAGGGGGCGGAGCCATGAGGTCCAGATTTACTCTGCGGTCAGAGTCCCTGAACGCTGCCTGGCAGGCAGACTGCTGAGATCCCAGAAAGAATAGAGACTCACCTACAGCAGAGGAGACTAGGAACAAAATGCTTCATACTTTGTTACATATAAAATATAAATATATACACTACCGTTCAAAAGTTTGGGGTTACATTGAAATGTTCTTATTTTTGAAGGAAAAGCACTGTACTTTTCAATGAAAGTAACTTTAAGCTAGTCTTAACTTTAAAGAAATACACTCTATACATTGCTAATGTGGTAAATGACTATTCTAGCTGCAAATCTCTGTTTTTTGGTGAAATATCTACATGGGTGTA
>NW_015150834.1:226510-227889 GCF_000732505.1 Cyprinodon variegatus
AGAACAAGAATAGACTGTCGAGTTTCAGATGAAAGTTCTCTTTTTGTGGCCATTTTGAGCGTTAAATTGACCCCAAAAATGTGACGCTCCAGAAACTCAATCTGCTCAAAGGAAGGTCAGTTTTGTAGCTTCTGTAACGAGCTAAACTGTTTTCAGATGTGTGAACATGATAGCACAAGGGTTTTCTATACTTTACCAGCGATTTTACTAAAACATAAGCTTTTAAGCTGTGAAAATGTCATCAAGTACTCAAACCTTTGTTTAACAAAATGATCCATGGTCTTTCATCTCCTCCACTCATTCAGTTTGTAAAGATCAGGAACAGGAGGGTCGACCAGAGGAGGATGTGTTGTTCCTCTGGGTCAAAGTGCTTTTACTCAAAGAACCTTTGCCTTTGCAGTCACAGCATCTCAGGAGTGGAACCTCAGAACATCAGGGAACTCACAACATTCACTATTTTCTATCTAAAAAAAATGGCTCATAACACATCAGTCAGGTCAGCATTAGTTGTCTGAATGTCTTCCTTTAACAAACAATGCTGCCACTTGTGTCTCTGCTATTTGAATGTTTTATTCTATTTTATTTACCTAAAATCTACAGTCTAAAGAACACTAATTCTGTATTTTTAAACAAGTTTTGAAGCGTTATAGCTAGTTTTATTTCTTTTTATACTTGTATTTTTCACTATAAAATTCTATATAAAAGCCCAACCAGGGACACATCATGTCTCTGGTTGGGCTTTTATATAAAGTAGAATTAAATACTTCACTGCATACTTGCTGTATTGATACTGGATGTTCTTCCTATGGTTCACTTCAGCTTCCTACCAAAGCCCATAGTCATAGATATTACATTAATCGGGCTCCCTAAATATATCCTTACCGTTGTGTGATTGTTCTGTCATTAGCTCTACTAATGAATCTCATTAACTTGTTTTGTGTCAAAGATGATGCTTTTGTGAAGGATTGCATTATTAAAATACAAACTTAGGTTCCCAAACAGATTTGTTTAATCTGATTGGACATGTAAGAAGTTCTCTGACAGGTAGGCTACACATTTAGAAAAATCCAAACTTATTTGTTTTATAGACAGATTTGGGTTTAAAAAGGTATAGTAAAAAGAATCTTTAAGGGTGACAATGATTGACACAATGATTGACACAAAAAGTCTGACGGCGTACATTATTTATATTGGTTGAATGCTGGTTTACGGCTCCAGAAAAAAAAAAAAGCAACAGAAAATCATGTTGAAACTTTTACTTACCATCAGAATTTGCATTGCGTTGCAAATACACTCACCGGCCACTTTATTAGGTACACCTGTCCAACTGCTCGTTAACACTTAATTTCTAAGCAGCCAATCACATGGCGGCAACTCAG
>NW_015150834.1:228923-230235 GCF_000732505.1 Cyprinodon variegatus
CTGCAGCAACTGTGTGATGCCATCAGGTCAATATGGACCAAACTCCCTGAGGAATGCTTCCAGCACCTTGTTGAATCTATGCCATGAAGAATTGAGGCAGTTCTGAAGGCAAAAGGGGGTCCAACCCGTTACTAGCATGGGGTACCTAATAAATTGGCCAGTGAGTGTATGTTTACTTTGTTTTTCTTCAATTTCAGATTATTGCAGCTATTTCCTGCAGGACTGCTACCTTAGCTACCGTAGCATTTTCTCAAATCAAAACCAATTCTGTTTATAGGTTATTTTTGTGACCCAAGGGGGCGCTAAGTGTATTTCACAGTCCTGTTACTTGAGGTTTAGTTATTCATTTTCTGACATTAGATTTACAGGGCTGCCAACTTCTCACCAAATCTTGAGATTTTGAAATATTTTGGACAGGAAACCCTGTCAGGGTTAGATGAGGACAGGTGCATCTATAGGTTGGAGGTTTTTAGAGGATTTAACTGAAACTAAGTGGCAAAATGGGGAATTTTTATAGCACAGTAAATGTTACTGATTGACAATAAGTGTAACTGTAGTTATGAGGAACATTTTTCTCACAATATATATTATTTTCTACATTCTGCTAATTTTTGGAGAATTGAAGTAAAGCAGAATGAGCCCCACTAAAATACTTGCAACTTAAATATACTTTAAACTAAGAATTTCAGAACTTTGTTCATTAATTATTCTCTGCAGTTCAAATAAATTAAACAATGGGGGAACTAATAATTTATTACTGGATTACTGGCACTGATATACAGGAACCAGAGCAATCGAAAAGTATGCAAACAACACGTATGAATATTTGGTTATAGACTAAGGATTAAAGAGTTTAATTAATTATGTTATTAGTGTTTTTTTTTTTTTTTTACAATTGACAAAACTTCTCGCCATGACAGGAGGCAGCACTTCTCTAGATGTTTCATTGGGAAGGTGTGATGGAAATTAAGTTTTAAAACATATTTAATGGACCAAAATAAAGATAAATGAATAAGATAAGTAATAATAAAAGAAAAACATCCCTGTGGTTTCTCCTATAGGAATCCATGTTCTGCACATCCTCTCTGAATGCGGTTGGTCTTTTCTTCGGTGGCTGATCTTTTAAAAAATAAAATGCAATGGTTCTTCTTCTTTTTGTGGAGCTTCTATGGGTTTGAGAGGCAAACCTGAAAGTTTTAAGAATAAAAATATCTATGATGGTTTAATTCCTCCTAAATCAGCTGCACCTTCATGAATTATTTAACAGGTTCATAAGACTGATGGTGACAAGAAGTGGATTTTCTTTCAATAA
>NW_015150834.1:232705-233606 GCF_000732505.1 Cyprinodon variegatus
TCCAAGTTTGAAGACGTTTCGCTTCCCATCCAGGAAGTTTTTCAATTCAAAATGTCAGAAACAGCGTTGAGTTGTATAAAGCCTGGAACTCAACGCTATTTCTGACATTTTGAATTGAAAAAAGCTGCCTGGATGGGAAGAGAAACGTCTTCAACTTGGAAACAAAGTCCAGTTGATTGTTTTTATACTTTTTTTTTTGTAAATTCTAATCTAAAAACTGTTCTTTAAAGTAAAAAAATGAGTGTTCACACAAGATTTAAAATGGTTGCATAAAATCAAACCATTTGTTCAATGCTTTGCACACTTGCAATGTGTTAAAGTAGGAAGAAAAGTCATAAACTTGGTCTGTAGGGAAGTGATGAAACCTCCTTTAACACGTCACACAGCCGCTCCAGACTCCATCATCTCTTATTTCATGTTATTATTTTTTTTTTTTTACAGTTCCATTCACACAGAATAATAGATAAAAATCTAAAAACAGAAACACAAACAGGTTACCATGTGATGGACTGGGTTCCCGGGTGTCTGCAGGAGCACTGGTGTGTTCAGAGCAGACATGGATGGGAACCAAACCTTATAGCGAATCTACAACTCAACCACAGGAGAGTTTCATGCTTTAAATAAAGAGATGAATGAATGTGAAGCACATTTAGAAGCTTGTGTTTTTTTAAAGGTTTAAAAGTGTTAATAAGTTCTTGAACTTCCTCTAATAGATCCGGTTTGGGCTAACCACCACATTTTAAGAAGAGAAATATCTTTTTTCTCAAATAAGGATTCAGTAGAGAAGCTTTAACCAGTGCCGGCCCAAGCCTCCTGGGGGCCCTAAGCAGAATTTGATTTAAAGGCCCCCCCTCCCCACCACGCAGAATAGACTATCCTTAAATGAATATTATAAACAAAT
>NW_015150834.1:233648-236394 GCF_000732505.1 Cyprinodon variegatus
ACATTGAAAGGGGGGGACCCCCATGCAGTACCTTCGTGGACCCCTTAGGGGTCACGGACCCCTTGTTGATGACCTCACAGTTTGAAGAACACCTGCTTGCTTCTGATGATTTCCTTTAGCTAACCAATGAGTGTTTGCGTTATACGACTCATCCAATGACACTAGTTTTCACTAAATGTGGATGGAGCCAATGATCTGCATTGGATGGCACACATGACGGGAAATAAAGATTTATAAACATTAAACCGAAGTCAAGAGAAACGAGTAACCTTTGTCTTAAAATCGAAGGAATAGAAAGTACAGATACTTGTGTAGAAGTCAGAATGAGGGAGAAAAATAATTAAAGGAGTAAAGTATAGATACCTAAAAAGTGTACTTAAGTAAAGTAATGAAGTATTTGTACTTCGTTACTTGACGCCTCTGGACTTGATCAACAGCTGATACCGCACCGTGACGTCACAAACCGGTAGGTGGCAGTAGTGTTCTTTGACAAACATGGATGCCTCCAGTAAAGCACATTCAAATGAAATGAAAAACACTTATCATTTATTGAACAGTATTTAATAGTTTCATAGTTAAAGTAATTTCAGAAGTTTGAATTCTGAATTTTAGTGAAGTTTTCCTTTAAAATCAGGTCTTTTTATCAGGATGGAAATGTTTGGAAGCATAAATTACACATTTATAGACTTTGGATCCAGGACGGAAAACAGAAAGGTTCAAAAGTGTAAAGGTGCAAATTCAACATTTAATAAAACATGATAAAATATTAATGTATTTAGAACCGTTCCAATGACAACACCCTGAGGGGGAAAACAAGTCAACCTTTATTTCCTAATTGAATCCAAGCATCAGACTGTGGTTGCAGGTCGGTCTCTTCCAGTCGGTGAAGTTCGGTTCCACCAGTGACCACAAGGCGCCATATTAGACAGAACTCTGGGAAGTGGAGCGGCTCTTCAGGCGCTGCTGTTCGGACGGAGACCCTCCATGCGGCCTCCCTCTGACCGACAGGCTGCCGGGTGAACCTTCAGGGCTCAGCGGGCAGAGCTGGGAGCTTTCCGCCGTCCTTCAGCAGACTCCTCTCCCACAGATGACTTCCATAACTCAGAGAAGTTCGGGCCTCGTGCAGAGGCGCACCGAAGCCTCGCGCACCGCCGCCGACAAAGAGCGCGAGCTCGGCCGAGAGGAGCAGGATGCCGCGCGGGGAGAGGAGCCGGACCGAGACGACAGCGGAGACTCCAAAGAAACGCGGCTCACCTTAATGGAGGAGGTGCTGCTGTTGGGCCTGAAGGACCGAGAGGTGAGCCGGAGCGGAACGAAGCGGAGCTCCAGCTGCTCTGGTTCCCGTTATCTGAGCCGCTAGCTAGCGCGCTATGCTAACTGGAGCTAACAGCAGCAGCATCAGGCCTTCTGCCTGCAGACCTCAGATGTGGTTTGTTTACATCAGGAGTTGCTAATCAGCTGGAAATGTGACGCATTTGCTCCTGATAATTACATTTAATCCTGCGTTTAAGGTTTAATAAACCTTACAGGACAGATTATGGAGTCACAAATGACGGAATTAAATGCAGTTTTCTGAAATAAAATGAAAAAATATGTTCATAACTTAAACTAATAAGCAACAAACCGCTTGTCTTACACTGCAAAAAAGTAAATCTAAGTAAGTCAATTTTTCTTTTAAAAAATGCATTTTTTTCTTAAATTAATTGGAACAAGACAATTTACATTTAAAATAAGAAAAAAAGCAACAACAAATACAGTCTCTTATTTCAAGTGCATAATATCTAATTATCTTAATTTAAGGGCATTGACAGATCATCTTATTTTCCTACTCATATTAAGGGTAAATACACTTATTTTAAGACATTTTTACTTATTTTTAGAACATTTTTGCAGTGTAGGCAAACAGCCACCATACCATTCAAAGTATGTTATTATGTAGTTAAAACAGCTGTTAGAAAATATACTTTACCTTCATTTTTATTTATTTAGTAACATTATTTTAATTTGTCATCTCATTGAAGGGAAAACGGCACAAAATGTCTTTTTATATGTACATCACTTCAGGCTTCAAGGGGTAATCCAGCTTAACTTCAAATATTTCTGGAAGCTTTCTCAGCTGCTGCACTTAACTAACAAATATATGCTTTTAAACGTTGACAGTCTGATTTCTAAAGGTTTTGATCTGTTTTTTTTTTACGCAAAAGGGTTTGCTGAAAAGTGATAATGTTCAGTGGAAATTGAAAATTTTTAAAGTTGGCAGTTTGATTGCATTGATAGTGCTTTAGTTCCTCAGTCCAAAGACCCAAAGTTAGTTTATTAACTGATACCAGCAGTCAACCATATATATTAGTTTATATTTGACAGAAAAACAATTGTGCAAATGAACAGATTAGACAAGGAAATGATCAAGGCAACAAAAACAGTTAAAGTTAAAATAAAACGCATAAAACTGTCAGCTTGAACAGAAATTGATGCTCTGTTAGACTTGAATGCAATGAAATAAAGATCAACAGAGTGTCTCAAATAAAAAAGTTAAACTGCTTCGAGGATTGAGGACAGAAACTACAAAGGTCCAGTCAGCTCTGAATTAAAGTTTGCTCTAAGAACATCTCGGAGAACGTAGTCGGTTCACTAAAGGTCTGCCGTGTAATCCTGGGAGTTTACATCAGTCAGGATCCATGGTTCTGACATTTAGAAACTTTGGAAACAGTCAGTAAATTCAACCTTGAAACAAACAGGAAGGCAG
>NW_015150834.1:237534-239373 GCF_000732505.1 Cyprinodon variegatus
TGTAGCTCAGACCACGCTTCAATATTGAGCATAATTTAAAAATGTCTGTGTCAAGCTCACTGCAACAAACTGCTGTAAGAGTATAACCAGGAAGCGAGGAAGAATTACGCCCAGGAGCAAATGGATAAAAATAGACCAGAGGAAAAAAAAAACATGATTGATTATCTTGCGGACGTGTCGATGCGGGAGGAAGCTTGAGTACCCAGGAAGAACCCACGCATGCTCAAGGAGAACATGCAAACTCCATGCAGAAATACCCCGGGCCAGGAATCGAACCCAGAACCTTCTTGCTGAAAGGCACCAGTGCCACTGAGCAGCCAATATGAGATCAATTAAGGTCAATTAACTTGTGCCTAAAACCCAAATACAGACCTAACTGGGACTATAGTGAAGCGTTATGCTGCTGCTACGTATAATCTCTACTTTATGCAAGTCTGTTTCTGCACAGAAAACAAAGTGAAGGTTTTAAATCATCCAGGATTATGTTTGATGATGATCCTGTGATTCTAAAGGTCTGACAGAACCATGATCCCTGCCTCAGTTCTCTGCAGGGTCAGAACCTTCAGTAGCCGGAGGCGGGCTTGGATCGTTTGGATCATTCAGACTCCATAGTTTGGATATTTTAGAAAAATCATCATACAGTCAAAGACTGGAGGAGAATAAAAGTGGGCTTAGCTGTTTACAGGATCCGACCGTGTGAATCTTTATGAATCATCCGTCTCAGAGCAGGTCGGTATAGTGGCGACTCAGGTCGTTCCCCCCTCCCAATCCATAAAGGTTTCCCACTTGATTCCCAGAGCTGTTGGTTGGACCGGAGGTCAGCCGATCAGGATCAGCGTGACGCTTCCAGGCGCCGTTTGTGTAAAACAGACAGTATGTTTGCAGAGCAAAAAGATTTCTCAGGTTAAACTGCCTTCATGTGCTGAGGACCTTTACTGAATAAACAGGAAGTGGACCAAACAATGAACGCACGAGGCGTTCAGGATGAGATCACCATCTTCCTCTGGCTCTGCTGCAGCAAAAAGATCCGGTTCTTAGCTGCCTCTTGGCCGTCAGTGGTCCAGGTTAAAGTCCGCACTTCCTGTTGTAATGTCCTCACACCTGGACTGTGGCTCTGTTTCCACGGCGCAGGGCTACACGTCGTTCTGGAACGACTGCATATCGTCGGGCCTGCGGGGGTGCATGCTGATCGAACTGGGCCTACGAGGACGCCTTCAGCTGGAGCCGTGTGGCGTCAGGAGGAAAAGTCTGCTGGCCAGAAAGGTAGAAGCCACTGGTCTGTGGGGAAACTTGGGTCTGTTTCTTCCTCCTTTGACCTCCTGTTTGTGTTCTGGTTTAAATTCCCAGGTTCTTTGCCGCTCCGACGCTCCGACAGGTGATGTTCTTCTGGATGAGGCTCTGAAGCACATCAAGGAGACCCCGACCCCAGAGACGGTGCAGAGCTGGATAGAACTGCTCAGTGGTGGGTTCCCCCATCTTCACACTTGTTCTCCTCACGTAGATCAAGCAGAACGCTATTTTCTGCTTTTTGAGGTTGAATGCAGCTAACTTTTTTCTACGTTCCAACACTACTTTTGTCCTGATTATGGGAAGTATGTGTGATTGTAGAGGTGGAAATTTCACAAGGAAGACATGAGATCATTTTTAGCTACAATATTATGTTTCATAGGTAAATTCAAACAATCAGAAAGTCCAAAGCTACGCTCACGCTGTGTTTTGAGCATCAACAAAGCGTCTGGCGCTTCATTGTTGATGCTTTTACACATTAAGGTCAGATGCACCTTAAGAGCATCTTTAATGTTCCTTAACCCTTTATAGGACCGTTTTTTATCACTTTCA
>NW_015150834.1:240452-244262 GCF_000732505.1 Cyprinodon variegatus
TCTGCCTGGTTAACCTGATCCGAGCTCGGACCGGTCTTGGCATGGATCGGTTTTTTGAGGGTAGTGTAAATGAGGTATTAGTCTCGGAGTGTTTTTCATGAATTTCTTATAGAAGCACTTTTGTTATTTTCCTAATATATTCGGGCAAGTTGGCGTTTCTTGTTATTACATTGACATTAATTTTTGCCATCAAAATTAATTGATTATTTTAATAATAAAATAATAGTATCTAACTTTCCTATAAAAGGTTAAGCGCATCCAGTAAAGTGCGGCTTTGCTATATTTGCTGAGATCAGTGGGTAAAAATTGTTTTAATATATTTTTAAGTGAGAAAGTCCACCTGAAAACATAATCTGCGCAGTCAGTTCATCCAGATTACCATTCTGCCTTCAGTTCTTTTTTTTCTGTCGGAGACGCGCTGACCCCCACTTTTGTTTCCAAGTTTGAAGGCGTTTCTCTTCTTTTCCAGGAAGCTTTTTCATTTCAAAATGTCAGAAATAGCGTTGAGTTCCAGGCTTTATACAGTAGCACAACAAGACTTTGTTTTTATGTTTGGCTACTGTATAAAACCTCTAACTTGGAAACAAAGTCCAGTGGATTGTTTTTTTTAGCTTTTTTTGGATGACTTTGACCTGGATGACTGAGAGTTATGAGAAGTGCATTGATCCTGTTGATACTACCTCACTGAATACTGACACCTGCTGGACATTTGAAGACACTACAAGTATGAAGATAGATTTGTTTCTTTATTATTCAATCAAAAAAAAGGTTACTTCAATCAAAAAATATATTTTCAATTAAAAAAATCTTCACTCCTATGAAAAAAAACTTTTCAATCAAAGAAAAAAAGTATTTGAATGAAAAAACATATTTGAGACTCAAAAAAATACATTTGAAGACTGCTTTTCTTTGATTGAAAATGTTTTATTTGATAGAAGTCTTTTTTGTTTAAAGCAACTTTGTTAATTGAAGTAACATTGTTTTTTGATTGGACCATATCATGGGTAGGACATTTGTGTCTTTATTATTCAATCAAAAAAGAAGTTGCTTCAAAAAAACAAACAACAGAATCAAGGAAAAAAGTAACTTCAATGAAAAGATAAAGTTTTCAATAATAGAAAATAGTTTTTGAATTTAAATAAAATATTTGAGACTCAAAAAATTGCATTTGAACACTTTTTTATTGTTGAAAGGATCTATTTAGTGTTTGGGCGATACATGGGTAGGACATTTGTGTCTTAGTCATTCAATTCCCAAAAAGTTGTTTCAGTCACAAAAAAAAAATAAATAAATAAATCCAAGAAAAAACTGTGCAAATGCAAAAAAAATAAATAAATAAAATAAATAAATTACCCTATGAATAGATTTTTTTTTTTTTTTAAGTGAAAAAAAATTTGAATTTAAAATTGTTTTATTTAAATCAAAAACATTTTTGAAGTGCAAAAAGTTTTGAAGTTCATTTTTTTTTTTATTGAATAATTTTGACACAAACGTTCCGCAGTGGGCGAATATATTTTGCATTCAAATACTTTTTTTCTTTGATTGAAAAGTTTTTTTTTTCATTGAAGTGAAGATTTTTTTAAATGAAAATATATTTTTTGATTGAAGCAACCTTTTTTTTTATTGAATAATAAAGAAACAAATCTACCTTAATAGTACAAGCAGCTTATTTGACAGACTAAACTGAATCAATTCGATGACCCAGTACAGTGATATCATTTAAGTTATTGTTGGATATATTGTATTATTTCATATCTACTCTTAAATTGATTTTTTTTTTATATTTTTAGATACAGCCAATACATAATGTGAACATATATCATAACATAAAAATGTGAATGAGAATTCTTGTGGACTAGGACTAAATATATTTTAAAACTACAGTAAAACAAGGGTTCATTTGAAATTAACTTTAGTTCTGATGAGGTAATTGAAATTTAAGAGAAACAGGATGACAAACTGAGAAAATTAAAACAAAAATGCTCCCTTTGTCTTGATGCTGCTCCATAATTCTTGATCATTTTGATAATAAACGGCCAAAGAATTTTATTTTTATTTGTCTTGTTGAAAGATAACATTTTTAAACACAGTTTAGTGCATCAGTCCGTTAGAAACAACTCCTGTATTTGTTCACGTGACTGCCTTAAGGCAGAGAAGAATCGAGAGAATAGGAAAATTATTTCTAAGTGTATTAAAAAGCATTAAATTAGAGTTGCTCATTCCTGTATAAAACCTGAAAAAATCCAAACGCCTTTGTTGTTGTTTTCCCCCTTATGTCTCATTTTCTGTCATAACTCTCCTCGGCAGGAGAGACGTGGAACCCACTAAAGCTCCACTACCAGCTGAGGAACGTCCGTGAGCGTCTGGCCAAGAACCTGGTGGAGAAAGGCGTCCTGACCACAGAGAAGCAGAACTTCCTGTTGTTTGACATGACCACTCATCCCCTGACCAACAGCAACATCAAGCAACGCCTCATCAAGAAGGTCCAGGAAGCCGTTCTGGAGAAGTGGGTGAACGACCCCCATCGGATGGACAAGCGGCTGCTCGCCCTCATCTTCTTAGCCCATTCGTCCGACGTTCTGGAGAACGCCTTCGCCCCACTAATAGACGACCAGTACGACCTGGCGATGAAGAGAGTGCGGCAGCTGCTGGAGCTGGAGCCTGAGGCGGAGAGTATGAAGACCAACACTAATGAGATGTTATGGGCCGTGGTGGCGGCCTTCACCAAATGAGACCCTGGAGCTTCCGCTGGGACGAACTGGTTCTCATGGACCCATCAGGTCCCAGTTTGCTAAACATCTGAACTCCTCCAGGAAGTAGAATTAAGACGCTGACTGATTAGTAGATTTTGTTTTCTGTGAACAAAACCGTTTTTTTCTGAGTGCAGGGACCAGCGCTGCGGCGTACGGACTAACCCGTGTTAGAGCGAGACCAAATTATGACAAACTGTATGCAAAGTTCATGTTTTCTCTGGTGTCATATCAACAAGGCTGATGATCCAGACTCTGTGTTCTGTCCTTGTGTCGAGGCGTTACTAAGCTGGTTCCTGGTTCAGAGGAACTGCTCCACATAAGAAGTCCAGAATAACGAAGAGCCTTTTCTTATGTGAGAAATTTGGTAATAGAATCTCAAACAAGGTGAAAAGTCTTTGGAAAAGGTACGATGCAGATAGTCTGCAGCTAGAAGATGCATCCTGGGCTAACTGGGTCTACCGACTGGATCTGGTTCAGCCAACATGGCTGTAGATCTGGACAGGTGCACTGGCTGTGATCGTAAAGCGTCCCCTAAACAAAGCAGTTTCCACCATAGGATTCATGTAGCACCGTATCAGAAGCTCTAACAGCTGCATTTGCTTCAATATTTAATGACTGTTTATTGTAGAGCTGGGCGATTAATTCCATTTGCAATATAATCGCAATTTAACAAAACATTCCAAAAACTTTAAAAAACAATAAACTGGAATTTGTTTCGAAGTTTGAAGACGTTTCTCTTCCCATCCAGGAAGCTTTTTCAATTCAAAATGTTAGAAATAGTGTTGAGTTCCAGGCTTCATGAAGTAGCCCCAAACAAAGCCTTGTTTTTACTTAGACAACATGCAGATTGAACCAGAAGAACGGGTCCAGTCCTTTGGAATGGGGGTCGTTTGGCCTCTTCGTTACCCTGCAATGCCCCATACCTGTCTATGTCTCTGAAAGGGGGGACATTAAAGGGAATTGTTGGCCTGGCTGAACAGGCGAGGTCTTCTGTTCTCCTGTAAAGGGGTTGGGGGTTGGAATTATAGCAAGAAAGGATCAACTCTACCAATGCATT
>NW_015150834.1:246238-248896 GCF_000732505.1 Cyprinodon variegatus
TCCATAAGGTGTAGATGTACCGCAGAGTACATCTAGAACTTACCGCAGGGCGTTCTCCTGTGTTGGGCCATGCATCTGTGGAGAGGTTGTTTGGTTTCTCCAATATAAAGATCAGACCAAATCCTCTGGCAACTATTTACAAAACACAATTTTCAAATTGCAGAGGTTCTGATTTTTAATCAATGAAGCATTTACAAGCTGAGGGGTTAGTCCAAAGGAAAATCTAAATAAAAATCAGGTTCTTGGCAAAATGGTTCAGCCCTAGTTTATTGTCAGAAACTCAAATGTTAAATGAAGAACCTTCAGGAACTGTTGGGTTTAGCTGGGCTCCTTTGCAGAACCTTTTTACTACAAATAACCACCTGGTTCTGGTTTTAAACCACCTCACTCATTGTGTTGATCAGCAGGTTGGAGAACTGAAAGCATTTCTATAGTAAAGGAAATTCATGGCTAAAATTCAGAAAATTTTCCACCAAGGAGAGGAGATTCAACCCCCCACCCCCCTCTGACAAGTAGTATAGGTATGGTATAGATCGACTATTATATAAACAGTTTAGGAGTCCCATCAGCTGACCGGATCTAAATGAAAAATAATCCAAATCACAGCAGGACTCTGAATTAAATGGTTTTATTAAAGTGCTTTTGACATAATTATTCAGCCAATATAACAAACAGACAAATGATTCTTCATGAGATGCATTGATTTTAAACAGTTTGGACTCATGCTTCACAGTAGAAAAGGTTTATTTTAACATTTGTTAAAATAAATAGATTTGTATCTCAGAGCCTCTGATAAACCTGAACAATTTAGGCTTTGCTAATAAACCTTCATTTGGGAGGAAGAATCTCCAACATCTATCTATCTATCTGAAACAATCTGATTAATCCATTAGTGAAATAATAGTCAACTAATTTAGTAATCAATGAATCATTAACTGGAGTTTAGAGACTCTAAAATGTGCCTTTAGCTGACAGAACGACCCACTTGGAGCAGGAATTATACCAAAATTATAAAACATTTTTTATTTAAGATTAAAAAAATGTTAATATGCTCTATTCTGAATAACTCAAAATGGAAAGTTTTTTTACCTGGTTTAATTTCATTAAAAAAAATCTTCTTTTAGGAACCCTATACTATCCAATTATTAATTGATTAATTAATTGATTAATTAACAAAATAATAAACAGATTAATCGATTTGGAAAATAATTGTTAGTTGCAGCCATATATATATATATATATATATATATGGCTTAACATCCATATCTAATTTCTGATGTTCTTACATTTACTGAGTGAAGATGGGATGTATTGTAAACAAAACATGAACACCGCATGCTCTCAACTGAATGATTTTTGAAAAAAAAAAAGAAGAAAAAAACTGAAATAATTAGTGATTTGAGTGGGTATGTTTGTTTAAAATTTGTATGTTTTTTATCATAGTGACGTTTCACTATGACAACAACAATGGCTGCCTCCTGGTTCCTGATGAGGCAACTATCAGAAGGACCAGCAGCTGGACCGGGAGACAGCAGGCAGATGGTGAATAATGGAGAGCTCCAGGTTTGAACCAAAGCAAAGATCAACAGCAACAAAACTGGACAGTTTTAGATCTAAATGAGGAAGAAGATGAAAGGAATGCTATGCTCACAGTGGAGCATCATTGGTCCTTCAACGCATCATTTATAAACAGGGACATGTTGTGTTTAAAAATGCTCTTCCCTTTTTCAATCACATTCTAACAGTTAAAAACTGTTCAGACCAAAGTGGTTCTATTATGTCGTTTCTCAACTGGCCTTCATTCATTTTCTATGAATGATTAAAGTTGATTAATATTTAATGCTCTTCAGGATTAGCAGAGAAGGTTGGAGGTTTATGATAAAAATCATCACTAATCTAATGGAGCTGCAGGGACGCTCATCTAACATTTCTGTTTCTCTTATTGCTTAAGTTTAAACAGACTTTAGTGTGAAAAATGTTTTTCTCCAGGCGTTTTCAAACTGCCTACTGATTACATTTCATTTATTGATGTAAACTTACATGAACGTACAGTTTATGACAAACATACATAACTTAATCAGCAAAGGTGACTCCAAAAAGACACAAAATTACACTGAATTAAACAGGAAACGTAATGCCAAGATGTGATCAAACAATGATTGTAGTAAATGAGCTGAAACTCCTATAACTACATGTTAACTCTTAGCTTTGCTCTCATTTATTTAGAGGTCTTGAAAAGACGCCTATTTGATTCCTTTGGCTTTCAGTTCTTCTCTGACGCGGTTGAGGTAATCCGGATCTGGGTATCCATAGCTGGAAACAGGAAACATACAAACACCTAAGTTCTGGAGTCATTGTCATATGGAAACTTCGAGTTTCTGCGAGTATTCGGGCCAGGCTAGAGATTTAATTATTTTTTTTAAATACGAGGATAAATTCATAATATTACGAGAATACTATAAAACATTATCAGAATAAAGACCTGATATTATGAGAATGAATTTGCAAAATTAGAAGAATAATGACATAAAATGAGAATAAAGTCGCAACACTTAACAGAATAAAGTTACAATATTATGAGTATAAAATTGTAGTTTATGACAACTCTTCCAAGAAGCTCCGTCTTCCCTAAAAGGAGGAATGTCGACTGTCGTATGA
>NW_015150834.1:250479-252678 GCF_000732505.1 Cyprinodon variegatus
TCATACGACAGTCGACATTCCTCCTTTTAGGGAAGACGGAGCTTCTTGGAAGAGTTGTCATAAACTACAATTTTATACTCATAATATTGTAACTTTATCCTGATAATGTTGCGACTTTATGTTGCATTATTATCATAATATTATGACTATTACCGTATAAAATAATATCTCTAGCCTGGCCCTAATACTGCGTCGTAGGAAACAGCAGCTTTTTCATGATGAGGAGATTAAGGCAGAAGGACAGAATCAGAATCAGAATCAGAAATACTTTAATAATCCCAGAGGGAAATTACTTTTGTTACACGCTCTAGTTACAGTTTTACATGATATATACACACATCCAACTATACAATATAATAAGATAAAAAATAAGAATAAAAAGAGATAAAATATATATACACATATACACAGAAAACCTCATGATCACTAATCTACATCCTCACTAAACCTCTGCCTGGACGAGGCCTGGATAATAGTTAGTTATGGATGTTTTAACACCTTCAAGCAGTGGAGAAGTGCTAAATGCAACATGGAGTCCTTACCAGGTTGGTCCTCCATCCATCGACGTCTTGTGGTGAATATCATTCCAGGTCACCATGTTGTTCCTGCCACTGGTGCTGGATCGGCCGATGGTGAAGATGAGCCTCTGGTTGAAGGCTTTAGAGAGCAGACCCAGGACTTCCCTTCCCTCTGGGGAGTCCGGCAGGTAGGCTGTACGGGACGCTCCTTGGAACGGCTGCCCCGGGTTTGGATGCTCCTTCTGCACACAGTTAGCGCTAATTAGTGGTTCAAACAGCCATTCTCAGGGTCTCCTGTGACTGGCTTTGGATAGAAACTGCTCAACGGCAAAATAGATGCATAACATGCACTAACATGGACACAAATATCCTATTGAAAGCCTGATAAGATCAGGAACATGAACAGACTGATGACTCTGATCTGATTCGGTCCGATCAGAAAGACATTTCCTTCCAAAGGAGAGAGGTGGTTTTTGTGAACAGCCATTCAGATCTTTGGAGTGAAATAATCTCCATGTTTGCAAAACCAGCAACACCAGCGTGACGTTATTCTTTTTACTAACCTTCATCCTCTGGCTGCTGGTCCTCTGTGGAGGAGGTGGCTGTAATGTAAGGTGAGGATGAAAATGCCATCCTGCCCTCTAATGCTGGAGCGCAAGTTACTGCTGAGCCCTTAACTAATATGAGCAAAATGTTGGATGCAAGGAAGGTCGATAATGGAAAAAAATATATATCAACAGACACAACAGGAGAAACTGAAAGGTGAGAGGCCGGCATGAAGAGGAGCTAAAGTTGAGGATGAGCCATTTACTTCATTTGTTCCCAAAACAGGCTGTTTCTTCTTCTACTACTAAAGTTCTGCAGGAAAATTGGTTCCTCGCATACTGAAACGATTAAATCTGATCGAACGCTCTGTACATGCATGCACAAATCCTGACCGGATCTTTTTGTTTAGTTTCCATGCAAACAGAGATTTTGAATTTCTGATCAACCAAGGTTTGGATCGGGGGAAATTTTGTGCATGTTAAGGTAATTATTGTTTACCAGGAATTAAAAATGTGAATTCCAAAGTTATCGGAGCTGTACAGTACGGCTAACATGGACGCGATATCTGGTGGGTTGTGAGGTCACAGAGGTCCTAGCGACATGCCAGTCATGTCTTCGGTCAGTTGGAATGGTTTGATTCCCCCCTGAAGGGGAGATGATTAAGCTTAACATGTTTGGAACATCAGGTGTTTATTCTACTCCTAGTTGTCATCTTCCTCTAATCGGGAACTGGGAAGCAGGGGCAGCCATTTCAGCAGAGATGCCCAGACTTCCCTCTCCTCATATACCTCCTCTGGACGAAGCGGGCGGAGAGATCAGTTTGGCTACGTTCCCACTGCAGGCCTTGATGCTCAATTCCGATTTTTTTGTAAAAATCGATTACTTTTGCGTTGCCGTTCACATTGACTAGTATGTGATCTCCTGTGTGAACTTCAGTCAGACAGCAAGTGTCCGGCATGCAAACAAATGCGCAGTAGATGACGCAGTGACATCACAGGCCGGAATGCTCTGTGTTAACGGAAGTAAACATGGATGGTAGCGCCGGAGCGTATCTAGCGATCTCTCCCAACCATAAAAACACAATCTTTTCAAGATGGTTAAACATAAACACTGCTGTCCACATCATCGTCCGCCA
>NW_015150834.1:253743-256629 GCF_000732505.1 Cyprinodon variegatus
CTGTCGCGCTTCTCGTTGCGTCACACCTCAACCCGCCTCAAAGCCAACGCTGATTGGACGTTCGTTTGGTGAACGGCTCCAAATTTTCTTCACTGGAGAGTCTCTAGACTGATCTGTGAGTGAAACCTTGAAAGCTCGCGAGATCAGGATGGTCTCACGAGGCCAGGACCTAATAGGACTAGAGCTCCAGTTCTTTGAACCATCAGACACACAGATCCTCCCTAAGGTGTTTTTAATGTTCTTACCTTCTGGATTCCACTGGGAATGTCATAATGGATGACTATTGTTCCATATCGCTTATATCCAGGCAAGGGGGTGGAAACGGTCTGAACGTTCATTGTTCCGCCATCAGGCTGCGTCCCTGTCAAGACGCCGTAAACCTCTCCACAGATTGGACAAACTGGCTTGTAGTCAAAAGCTGTTTGGAGGCAGTCTCTGCAGAAGGAATGCTTGCACCGCAGGGCCTTCTTCTTCTCCGCTGGGATCGGCTCCATACAGATCGGACAGGACTCGTCTTCGGGAGGTTTGCTGCGTCCGGGTGACGGAGTGGAGGACTTCACGCTTTGACCCCTCGTTGGGGACTTCTTGACCGGACTGCTGCCTGGACTCTTTGAATTTTGCAGCTGAAACTCTTTTAGTTTCTGCACGTGCGCAAAAGGTCCGTAGACGGTGGTCTGTGAGCCGGAAGCTGCTTCGAAAAGCAGGAGAGGAAACTTTCTCTGCAGCTCCTTAGATTGGTGCGGGTCCAGATGGAGAGATGTCTGCTGCAGGTCTGAGGCAGTTCTCTGGTAGAACGTGACGAACCTCTGCCTCACAAGGTCCAAATGCACCCTGTCAACGAAAGACGATGTCTGTGGACTGAAAGTCACCTGAACTGTGCCCTGGCCATCACTGTTTGCCCGGTCATAACTAATCTGAAAACCATCACCATGAATTTTCTTCAGTTTATCAGGACATTTTCTACAAATATAATTCATAACACGTTGGCTGACAGTGGTTGGATGTGAACGGGGAATAGTTTGGTGTGAACTGGGAATAGTTCGTAGTGGACTGGCAATAGTTCGAAGTGGACTGGAAGTTTGCTGAGCAGTCTGTCCTTGTTGGTCATGAAGGCAGGGATGTCCTGACAGTTTGTTCACCAGTCGTTCCAGCTCTGAAAAAGTTCCTTTAACAGTATAACCAGTATAACCAGAATCAGTTTCCTGTTGTCTGTAGGCAGACAGAACCCACTTCAGCCTGTTCTCATCTCTGATAATCCGTCTATCAATGAACAGATGCACATCAGTGAAGATCTGCAACAGAACAAGACAACAGAAGTTAAATAAATCTGACTGAATGAACTTTATTAGACCTGCTGGACACACCTTGCATTATTATCAGTTGATGTAGTGAGAAATCAAACTAAATAAACCGGTGATTGACATTTAGAAAGATCTTCTATACTTGTTAAATGTTTTTCCAGGTTCTGATGAAGTCTATCTATCTATCTATGTAGTATTTTTCCTTGATCAGTGTCTGATATCATGAAGCAGAATAATCCTGTCTTTAGCTAAATGCTTACAGTTCATTTCAACAGTACAATTAGGTCTTTATCAGGCCAGTAAAACCAGTTTAGGATTAATTTGTTGTTCCTGTTCCTGGATTTTGAAGCTTGTTTCCAGGCAGATGGAAGAGGTGTTCTAGCTGCCATGTCTGAGTCCTCCAGCGTGTCCTGGTTCGTCTCTTGAGTTCAGAACCACTGCTTTCATATGGGGAAAAAAACCCTAACCTGCTTCTTAATTTTCTAAAGACTAATTTCAAGTTGAATTACTTTGTATAAAATGTACCATAAACAACTATTTCATTAGTCTGAATGAACTCAAACTCTACAAATTAAGGATTTAGGTTCAAATAAGCTCTAACTGAACGAAGGACCTGACAGCCATGTTTGATTTTATTGTTTACACTTCAGTTTAAATACTTTTGCTTTGTGAAGCAAATTTAATTGCAAACCCTTTAAATTTTTTTCCAAAGTTGTGAAGGCCGTTGTCCCCCTGCAGGAACTACAGGCTGCAGAGTATGTAATTAATACAAGCTACATCCAGTTTTCTTGTTTTTATATGTTGAAGTCTCCTCTAAGGAGGCCGGTTCTTTGTTTTTCTTTGTGTTTAATACATGCATTTGGAGAAATTTAAATAAGGCTCCTGATTGGTGAAATGCACAAACAGCAGGTTCTAGGGGAAAAGGTCAAGTTAAAACTGCTGCTTTAACAGTTCAGAGTTAATAATGGGAAATATTTAACAAAAGTTCAGATTATTCAGAAAACAGAAAACAGTTTTCTGTCCACAGCTGTTTCCTGGAGTTTATTATTTCACATCCTGACTCCTCAGAGGATGTTTGCCTTTTAAATGACACAGATCTGCTAATAAATGTGGATTTAGATCAGCTTGTTGTATAAACAGATGAACTGGATCTGAACAAATCTTCCATTTTTGAATATCTGAAGCCTTATAGTTATGGAGTATTTAAACTAAATATTTAGTTTAAATAAATATTTAGCTCCAGATTAAATATGTTGTTTTTAAAAATAAATATTGTTGGAGCCAAATGCTAGATATATGATTGAATATTTATTTCTAGTTTACTATTTTTGTCTGGTTTTGGTATGTACGGAAGAGGATTAGGGCCACTGGAAAAAAAAAAAAAAGTTAACTGATTTTTTTTATTTTATTTCAGTATAGTATGGTGAAAAAGTCAGAATTCTGACTTTAATCTCAGAATTCTGACTTTTTTCTCAGAATTCTGACAATAAAAAAAGTCAGAATTCTGAGATTAAAGTCAGAATTCTGACTTTTTTCTCAGAATTCTGATTTTTTTCTCAGAATTCTGACTTTAATCTCAGAATTC
>NW_015150834.1:257879-259682 GCF_000732505.1 Cyprinodon variegatus
CGACTGGGGTTCAAGGAGACAGAAGCAGACATAGAAAAAGAAGCATAGATACAAAAGGCAGCTATAAAAGGCAGCCCTGTCCAGGAAACACACAGCCAGGCAGACGAGCTCGGAGCCAGCTCCCATGTCAGAGGATGAAGAGAGCACATCCAGTTAGTCAGTCAGAGAAACAGGACTACACTGGAAAACAGGCCGATCTCCGTAATCTATAAAATAAATAATTAGATTTAAATAAAGAAATCTACAAATAAATATGTAATTTGGAGCTAAATATATATTTAAACTAAATATTGAGTTTGGAGCTAAATATTTATCAATATAATATTTTTATAAATGAATGAATGACATAATGAAAAAATAATCTTATTTTTCTCTAAAAACACGCTAAATACGGTAACCATAAATATTGCTCCTAATTTTTAAACGCCTAACTTTACAAACATAAACAGGCCTCTTCATGCAGGCTGGTCTCAGCTGGATCCGCTTCCCAGGAGCAGAGCAGGAGGATGATGATGATGATGAAGAGTGGGGACAAACAGGAAAGGCGGGATTTATGCTGGAAGTTGACGTTACAACAGGAAGTCCCGCCTCCAGTTTACCTGGCCTACTATTACACTTTTTAAACAATCATATCAGACCCTTTTCTTTACTAATCATGTTTCCAGGGGCCCATCAGAGCAGGAGCGGGGGCCACAGCGCCCTGAACCGAAGTTTAACCAGAGAGGAGGGGTCCGGCCGGTTCTCCAGAGCAGTAGAAGCCCAGCTCCTGCTCAGCGGCCTGGATGAGCAGTGAAACATGAACATGAGGACCATACCTCCATCCCGCTGGGATCTTCAGGCGTTTCTCTGCAGTTTAATCAGCGGCTCGGACCCACCGAGGGGAGCAGCCTGCTTCTCTCAAACCTGCTTTCACTTTCCTTTAGTCCGCCTCTCTGGCTCCCTCTGCTGGTGACCCGGGGAACAGCAGGAACCATCTCTGTTTGGCTGCCTTAGTTTCCAGGACGTTTATGATGTTTACTCACCTTCTGACAATAAAGCAGATTAAACTCCTTTACGTGTTTACCAAAATACCCTCAACTTAATAAATGTAAATAAAAGGAAAAAAATAAGGTCTGAAATGTTTGGAATTGATCAAATTTATTAAACTCAGAAAACAACGGGCTGCACAGTGGAGCAGTAGGTAGCACTGCTGCCTTGCTGCAAGAAGGTTGCATGCTTGATTCCTGGCCTCGGGTGTTTCTGCATTGAGTTTGCATGTTCTCCCTGAGCATGCGTGGGTTCTCTCTGGGTACTCCAGCTTCCTCCCACACTCCAAAAACTTAAAACTTTACATACATAAGTGCACTTTCACAATCAACTACAGGTGTTTGGCTCCAGGTACTTAGAGATTCACTTCCATACAGAAAGCCCATATTCTTATCTTCAGCTACAACAGTATACTTGTCAGATTAAATAATACTTATACTTCAGCGATAGTATCAAGGTGTTACTTTATTGTATCTCTTACACTATATCCTTTGGGTTTTTTTTCCATCTCTCTCTGCAAGTGATAAAGCAGACTGAAGATGCTTTATCATTTTATTTCCTCTTTCTTTCATCTTTTATTTCCTTTCCTGTTCTACTTGCATTGCAGTGTCCATATAATCTGTAAAACTCCCTGCATGAATTATAATAAAACAATTTCTATACATTAATCAAGCGGAACACTATGGTGAAAAAAAGAAAAGAAGAATGTTTTCAAGATGACTTGGATAATAGCGCGTTGTGACAAACACCAGATACAGCACTGGGACTTGATCAACA
>NW_015150834.1:262015-264240 GCF_000732505.1 Cyprinodon variegatus
CTCTCTGGTAGTTCTAGGTAGGCAGAAAAATCCTGGTATTTCTAGTGTTAAGGCGCCATTGTAATGCGTATAAATGTCCAGCAGAGGTCGCTAGAGCTCCATATGGTGATTGGAGGAAGAAGTGCTTGAGGCAGGGAAGGTTCGGATGCTCATTTGGACCTTCTGACACTGGAGCTTCACATCAGACTGTTGGAGGGTTTCTGGAGGAGGTTCGGAAAAGTTCGGATGGGTTTTTTTTTGTTTTTTTTGTTTGTTTTTTTAAAGAACTTTGAGATTTCTTCGGTACATCTGGATTTTATTACAATAACCTGGATGTAAAAGGATTGTAAATGTTAATAAAAAAAAAAAAACATTTATTTTAGGATTCCTGTTTTTTAGTCTTCTGATCTTTTATATTTCTTGAATTTTTAAATCTGAGCTCCCAGTCTTTACCGTCACTTTAGTTTAATTGATGAGATTTTTAGGTTAATTAGGGATTAATTAAGATGCCCACCTGTTTGGAAAAAGGTTTTAGCCGTGAAAGTTATTAAAGTCAAACCCTTTTATTTGATTAAAGCCTTTGAAAATGATTCATAAAAAAAATATATATATATATATATATATATATATATATATATATATATATATATATATATATATATATATATACAGGCCAAATAAAACCAGAATGAACAGTTTCTCATCCACAGGCCGCCTTAGGTTTCAGATTTAAACTAAAATTTTACTTTACTTTCCGAGCTCCTCCAATGCACCATGATTAATAACCTCCCTAATGCGATCAGGCGGTACCACTGGGCCCAACCGGACCGGTACCTGCAGGGACCAGCTGCCATTCAGGCATGGAGGCCTCTGGTTCTGGTTCTGAGACATTTAACCAATCAGATCCGCTGAGTTTTTCTATTGTTGTTCAATCTAATGCCCTAATTTCTCTAAATATATCTGTGTATTTGGTGCAACAGCAGAACACATTTATTATTATTATTATTATTATTGTGGAATAAAACAGAGGGAAACTGAAAGTCCCCTTTTATTGGCTCCATCCTGAGCGGAGGAGCTCGCAGCGTGAAAATATCACGCAGGAATGGATTGAAGAGGTTTAGACATCTGTCAAATTCAGCCAATAGAAAAGAGGCTACATTAGGAATATTGGAAAAGTCCCGCTGTGGGATTAAGTCCCGTTTTTAAGCTGATCACAGAAATCAGATGGAAGCACAACAGCTCCTCCAAAGCTGCATGGATAGCAGGAGGAGGAGATCAATGCAGCGGAGGGAATAATGGCCCCCAGGAGCCCAACATGCAGCAGCTCACATCCACATTGTTCAGGCTAGTTGGAGGGAAATATCAGAGCTGCCTGTCAAACATGATCAACCTGAACATGCATGTTTTAGTTTACATAATGATCCTGCAAACATTTTCCATGAAATGTTTTTTTTTGTCTGATTTCTCCATTATTTCCTTTTGTAATCTGTAATAAAATGTTCTTCATTTTTGGTTTTTATTTCTCTCCTGCTTGTGTTTCATTTGTTTTCAATAGTTGTTGCAGTTTGAGCCTCCCTGTTTTTACACCTGTTCCTGCCTTCCGGCTCATGTCTGCAGTTGTCTTTGCATTTTGGGCTCATTATGTAAATGAGGGGCTTTTATTTAAAGTGGGTCATGGTGTCTTGGTGTGTTTTTTTTTTTTTTTGCAGGCTTGCTGGTTGATCTCCAGCAGGCTCCACCGATCAGCCCCCAGCAGAGTCTGAACATTATTATACAGTAATAACAAAACTATCTTGATTTTCTGCACCTTTTTACTGTTTCATCAGATAGATTTATACTAGATTGTTGTAATGTTTTACTGAAGCATTCAGCCAAAGTATGCAAGCTTGAAAACTGCTATAAAAATGCACTGAAGTGTATCATTTACATTTTCAATGTCATTTTTATTGTACAATTTCTACAAAGGGAAATTATCATAATGCAAAAATGTCAAATGTACATTAAATTGAAGTTTACATTAATGGAGAAGTCCGGTCAGTAAGGAATAAAAAAAAATCGATCATTATTTATACCAAAAACTATGTTTGCGGTGATTTAAAGAATTTTTTGTTAATCATCAAAATTTTCATTGTGATCACTGAGTCTGGGAGCGGCCATTTTTGCCCAAATATAGTAACTCCTCCCTCCTGCCGTCTTCCGGCAGTGACGTCACGGTGCGGTAAGCCTAGCGCCATTCTCCCCGCTTT
>NW_015150834.1:266117-267516 GCF_000732505.1 Cyprinodon variegatus
ATATCAGAAAAATCTACTTGAGTACAGTAACGAAGTATTTGTACTTCGTTACTTCCCATCTCTGTTGGTGAACCTTCAGTAGAATAAAATGTTAGACGCTTATTGTTGAGCAGTCATCAAGTTCCTGTGAGGTTCGCTGACCATAAGGAGGGCAGCAGGTGACCCAGTGGGTCTGATAAGGCTTTCTGGTTCTGCTGGAGGTTTCTTCCTGTTAAAAGGGAGTTTTTCCTCTCCACTGTCGCTACAAGCATGCTTAGAGTGAGGGATTGTATTTGAGTCAATGAGTCGATGCAATCAACTGGTTTTCCTTAGATAGAAAACTTTGAATCAAGTTGACTGGATGATCTGGTTGAACTGTAAAGTGCCTTGAGATGACATGTGTTGTGAATTTGGTGCTATAGAAATACTGATTTGAATTGAATAATGTCAGAAGAAAGAACAGATCCTGTTGTTCAAAAAGATCTTATTTTTAGGAGGAAAGGTAACCAAACTAGATGCTGACACTCCTCTCAGTTACACATGAAGACTTAGACGAACATTAGTGTTGTTTTGTATACACAGAAGGTATACAAGATGAAAATATGTTTTGTACAGCTCTCATGACATTTCCATTTCCTAAAGTAGAGCTGTGATCAAATGTAAACCTTGGAAAAACAAATGTTGCAAAAAAAATAAAATAAAAAAATAAAAAAATGCATCAATATGGTCAGTTTGATGCAGAGACTATGGCATAATTTAGAGGACTTTTTCAACATTCAGCTTTTTTCCAGTTTTTGTTTTTTTCAACATTCATCTGTCTGATGGCGATGGGGAGGAAGCTGTTTTGGAATCACCTGGACCTGCATAATTTGATCTTGATCAGGATCCAGATGTGTTCAACTCTTGAACACGGACCAGAACCCGGATTTTCTTTGTGTTGCATTAAAAGGCTCCACATCTGTTTCTGTAGTTTTTGGTTCAGGCTGATTCCAGCAGCAGGAAGGGGAACTCAGGGATGAACTGAACCAGAGATCACGAAGAGCTTCTCAGATGAAACTGGAAACCTCAATATAAGGGGCAAATGGGACAAAATGTTGGTAGGAAAAAATGTCAAAGTTCCTAAACAGCTCCTTACAAATAAAATATATATATATAATTCATGTTTTATCCACAAAAGTAGGCAGAAACTATTAAAACCTGCTACTAATAAGGAAACATCCAACATTCCAACTGAACCACCTCAGAGTTAGCATAAAGCTAACAGTCCTGAATAAAAAGTTCATTAGAAAAAAACACTAAAACAAATTATTCATTACTTCAGAGACCATCAACTTTAAAAAGGAGTAAACCCTCTAGAAAGGGTATTTTTTTTTTCTCATGTAAATTTTATTGAGTTTTTTGTTTTGTAAAACATACAACA
>NW_015150834.1:269522-270532 GCF_000732505.1 Cyprinodon variegatus
AGTTCTGCTGTGGAGCCTAAAACTGCGAGCTTGGCAGTGATATTAAACCTAGAAAGGGTCTTTTTATGGGCGTTGACTTGGTTCTGAGTGCAGGAAGCAACATCACCATTACACAGGGGATGTATGCAGTAAACTAACTATCATTTGACAAAATAAAATAGTAAAATATAGAATATATATTTATTTTGTTCATCTAGCCGTCCATCTTCTATCGCTTATCGCTCAGGGTCATGAGGGGCTGGTGCCTTTATTTAGGAGGCTGTGGGTGAAACCCTGGACTGCAGATGTATATGTTTTTTTATTTTTTATTTATTAAATAGATAACAGGGGGAAAAAATGCTAGCTGTCCAACTGGCTGCAGTTAGCTAGCTATGATGCCATATTTATATTCTAACCAAATCAAACAAAGCATCTTTTATCTTAGATTGGTGAATCCATTCTGCAAACATGATGCATTCAATGACATCCAACCAGTTCAGCTTTGGTCTCTGTTCTCCCAGAACCTGACTGGGGGGTTTAAACTGTCTGCAGCAAACAGTCAACAAGCTCCAAAATGTGTTTTAGATTTAGATTTGTTTATCTATTTGACAGGGACAGTGTACATTAACAAGCATTCCTGCAAATGCACCAGAATTAGCCAAAAGGTTATTTATCATCTGTTCCCTGGACAGATCTTAAAATTGTCTACCTAAAAACACAACAGTAAGAAATTTACAGTGAAAAATACAAATATAAAAAGAAATAAAAACAGATATAACTATTCAAAACTTGTTCAAAAATACAGAATTATTATATACATATAAATGTATCTCGTCCATCATGGCTGCACAGGAGCAGGCCCTAAGCACCAGAGCGATAGAGGCCCAGGTCTACCACACCAGACAATGGTCAAAGTGGGAAACATCTCCAAAGGTGGTAGAGAATGATCAAGCCAAGATCCTGTAGGACTTCCAGATACAGACGGACCGAACGG
Organism: Cyprinodon variegatus; assembly: GCF_000732505.1. Classification (NCBI taxonomy): domain Eukaryota; kingdom Metazoa; phylum Chordata; class Actinopteri; order Cyprinodontiformes; family Cyprinodontidae; genus Cyprinodon; species Cyprinodon variegatus. Next base: position 270,496 of record NW_015150834.1, read on the forward strand.
TAACGGCAAACCAAGCAGACATTGGGGAGGTGGACAA
>NW_015150834.1:273595-275944 GCF_000732505.1 Cyprinodon variegatus
GAGGGAGTACAGTATGCGGTCGTCATGGTAGCAGCGGTAAAAGAGGCATCCAAGATGGCAGCGAAGCAAAGTGCTTACGTCATGACGACCAAGCCCTATTGACCCAGCTGCATGCTCCCGTTCTCCCAGAGTCCACACTTTCCTGTGTTCTTCTCCAGAACATACTGGGAGAGGACACGTGTCCATACTCGCGTTCTTGTGAATTGAGAAACGGCCACTCTGTTGTTGTTTAAAATCTTCGTACGAGGATGCTCACTATTGTCCATATTGTCCATATTTCTGGGATATAACCTCGAGAGGTTCTAGAGGAGTTCCTGGAACTGAACAGAGTTAACTGGTTCACAGGTAACTTTCTATGATGCAGTGAACATCTTCTTCCTCTCCAGTCGTTGCTGTTATTTCCTTCCTCGGTTCTTCTGTGTTTCTGCTCCATGGATTGTTGGTGTTTAGCTGGGAAATGTTTTTTTCTTCTTCTGCATGCTATTTAAATGTTTTGACACCCAGACGTGGCTGTTGGATTAATATCCTGATTAAACCATTGGGATCTAAAACTCTTTTGCATTTTCTGAATTAAACTTTTTCTTGTCAGAACTGTTTATTAAAAGTGAAGAAACTTAACTTTAAATGGTTGACCTCCAGTATTACTTTTAAATGTTTATCTTTCAGCTTTACAGGGTCTGTGTTCTTAGGATCCTAAATAGACCTCCCACTACTCAGCATAGAGTTTCCATCAACCTGCAGTGAAGGCAGTCTTAATAAACACTCAGCGTCTGTCTGATGAGCAGCGAAGGCGTCGCTTAAAGGTGGCAAAATGACAATCTGACAGATGTCCTATTTAGTCTAGCAGCCTTTATGCACTAATACACATGCATTTCACGCAGGCGGCAGATACAGTTACTAATGGACCTCTGTCAGGTGACTGCTTTAGCAAAGACCAAGGAGATAGTTACCATGGAAACAGGCATATATTAAACCCCCTAAACGAGCAGGAGGCTGCCTGTGTCCTTTATGCTCTGGCGGTTTCCCTTCTAAAAGGGACCAAATTTATAACGGCCTAACAGAGGAAGTAAGTTTTAAAATAACATTTGACGTTTTGGACTCGCCAAGTGTACAAAGATGCCAAGAAGACAAATGGAGAAAATGGCCAGCGGAGACCTTGGAGAAGGCTTTAAACACACCTCAGCGCCGAGGCATTTTTCATCTGCCGGGTCTTAAGAGCCCTTTATAATCTGCAACAGATAAAGTCGGAAGTTTTTACAGCAGCGTAAATAGCTCTCATTATCAGTTCATGAACCCCCTGCCTAAAGGGCAAACAGGGAGAAACAGGAGGATCTTTTCCACAGAGCAGTTAGTCAGCAGGACATAGAAAACTCATCATCTCATCAACCCAGACTAAATTTATTTAAACAAATAAGCAACAATCATTATCATAATATTTGCCTTTTCAGTAGAAATTGCCAATGCAGCTGGAAATAAAGAGGCTGGTAAATATGAGAGGTTTTGATTTGCTGTTCATGTTCTGAGGAGTTTCTGCACAGACTGGATCAGTTCAGGTCAAAACGGTCACTTTCTATAAAGAGCAGCTCTGGACAGAACCGGTCAAGCTGTCCTTCCTCATAGTCTTTGGAAACATACACCTTTTAAAATAACATCCAGGCTGTTTGATCCAGCTGGTAAAACAGGCAGGAGATATTTACCAGCTGGATGTTTGCTGATAGACTGAGGAAGAGGCTGAACCAGCAGCTCTTAGACTGAGGCAGGAGTTGGACGACGTCCCACGTTGGCTTGAATCTTCACGCCTCACATCAAATATTGAGAAGACTGTCACAATCTATTTCACAGCAAAGATCTTCCCCAACATCTGACTCAAGCCTTAAATAATTCACAGTAAATGAAGATAAATACTTAGATGGGAGTTTCTTTCTTGCTGTTTTCCTAAAAAAAACAAAAAACTATAATAATAGAGATCATACAGCAGAAAATATGCCAGTTTTAAACCTCATTAAGGATAAAGTTACTGTTACTGTTACTTTCAAAATCTAACATTCTATTCCCTCCGTTCTATTCTATTCTATTCTATTCTGTTCTGTTCTGTTCTGTTCTATTCTATTCTATTCTGTTCTATTCTTTTCTATTCTGTTCTGTTCTATTCTATTCTATTCTGTTCTATTATATTCTGTTCTGTTCTATTCTGTTCTGTTCTATTCTATTCTATTCTATTCTGTTCTATTCTATTCTATTCTATTCTGTTCTATTCTATTCTATTCTGTTCTATTCTATTCTGTTCTATTCTATTCTATTCTATTCTATTATTTTCCCATTTCTATCATTACATTTACCCCATAATGT
>NW_015150834.1:276693-282081 GCF_000732505.1 Cyprinodon variegatus
TTCTATTCTATTCTATTCTATTCTATTCTATTCTATTCTATTCTCCACGATGACCAAGTTTTAACTCTTTTACAACAAAACAATGTATTATCAAATTCAAATTTGAAGAAATTCTTCATATATATGTGTATGTATATATATCTTTTTTTCCAAATTTTTTTTTTTCAGAAAATGATTTTTTTCTCATCGTAGCAACAACACTAGTTTGCTAAAATATCATGACACCTTTCCTAATGGTTTAGGATTATGTTTTGTTTGGACAGCAGAGAGAAACCAGACACCGTTCCAACACCTGTTTATATGGGCCAGTTTGTTAACACACATGAACTATCGGTGTCTGAAAGAAAACACAGAAGGACAATATTCCATATTTAGTTTATTCAAAAAGCTCCATTTTATAAAGCATCATATCAAGACACATAACAACACAAAAGTCCTTTTTGCAACTTGTACAGAATCAACTGTTTTTAAGTAGATTTTTTTGTTTTGAGGCAGGTATCAGCAACCAATGGATGCATAATTTAATGTACTGTATGTATATTTATACTCATTCACTAATAAATGATGAGCTGAGCATAATCAGCAGCAAACTGTTTAAAAACGCTTTATTTAACTAAAGAGAAAAACACAACGGTAATATGAAAATAAGATGTGTTCTGCATATAAGAGTAAATAATACAATCAGTAAACATTTGGTAAAAGCCACATTTTAGATGCAGAGTGCAGGTCCCCCCTGGTAGATATAACATGAAATAGAGGCATTCTGTTCAGAATAATGTTTGTTTCTTAGTTGATTTAGTCTGAAGCGAAGGGAATGATATCAGGGAGTCTCCTGCAGAGCCTCTGCTGGAGACCATCTGAGTTTTCCTCTGCATTCTCTGTGGGAAGCATTAGCAGCTCAGCGCTAGTGTTACAGCGTGTGGGATGCCAGAGACGTTCAGGTTTTAAAGTTGCATTCTTCACAAATACCATTTTACACACGTGTGTGAAAAGAAGCCTTTCACCCCACTGCTGCTAAGGCTTTGTCCAGTAGCTTGTCCCAGTTAGTAAACAAAATTGCCTTCAGTAACAGAGGAGTCTGCTGGTGTGGAGGGGAGGACAGCCTTCGCTGGCCTCAATCTCTCACATGAATGTATTTCCATAATGCCCAACCGAAGGGAGCAGAGCAGAATAAGACACTGCTTCTATTCAGCACAGAGCCGGCGTTTTATTTGGTTCATTGGGATCAGCTCTGACAGCAGATAGGCATTAACAGAGAGTGGGTCATCATCTTTGACTTGATCAACCAATGATAGGGGAGCAGCAGTGCTCAGGCTTCAAAATGAGCTGGAGTAAAAAAAAAAAAAAAAGGTGTCTGTGGCACCAGCACCTTTCCGAATCAAAATGTTGTCTTTTATTCCAAACCCATTAGCAACCTCCCGACACATGCGATCATGAAAATACACATTTATTTTGGTCAAAATGGGATGAAAACAGCACTCCAAAGCTCTCAGAGACTGAAGTAGCAATTTGGTTATTTCATTTCCCCCTTTCATTGCATTGATGTGGTTCTGGTTATAAGAAGGCCTGTCCATGGTGACCGAGATGGATCATTCAGAAAAAAATCCCTTTTTTTCTTTAACAATAAATGTATTGATGTTCTTAAAGCAGATATCAGCCAAAAAGACTGAAAGGACAGAGTTGGAGGAGGCTGAAATAATTTCCACATTACTTCAAAAAGGTTATCACCAGAAAATGGTGAAAAACACAAAGAAATTATTGTTTTAACATAGTAGCCTTTGATTAATAGTATATCTACAAACAATGCAAACAATTCAATTTCAAGTTAAAGTACAATAGGATTCTGTTTTATTTAATCTAGTCAATTTTTGTAGTTACCCTAGTTGCCATCATGTTAGAATATGGCATTAATAGATGCTGAGCCCCAAGAGAGCCACCGAGAGGAAATATGTGTAGTTTGCTACAGTAGCTAACTATAGCTAACCTGACTCCACCAGATGGATTTGCTCCGCATATCCATCTGGAAACCTTCCGTTGAAGTAATTTTGGGAAGGGAAGAAAATACTGGTTAGCTGATTGGCCTATGTTGGTGATAGACGGGCCAAGTAAACCTATCAGATCAACGAACCATATGACGTACTAACAGAGCGACGACGAAAACTCAACCACAAGCCAGGCTACTCTTGCAGAAACCAGTGGGGAGAAGAGCAAAAACATCTTTTCCTCTGAGAAAAGCCTCCAGAGCAGTGTTTTGCTCTTCTTTCAGTGAAGAAATACTCTGTAATTCCGATAAAACTTGCTCGATAGCCACGCTAACGCTAGTTTCATCGGCTGAAGCCGCCATGTTCTTTAGACTGAACTGTCGCGCTTCTCGTTGCGTCACACCTCAACCCGCCTCAAATCCAACGCTGATTGGACGTTTGTTTGGTGAACGGCTCCAAATTTTCTTCAACGGAGAGTCTCCAGACTGATTAGCGAGTCAAACCTTGAAAGCTCGCGAGATCAGGATGGTCTCACGAGGCTAAACTATAGCCAGCAGTAGCCCAAAATAGATAATAGTATGCTATAAAAGCTTAAAGGAACTAACAATACGATGACCAGGCGTCCCCGAATTACAGGGGCAGTCCCTGTTTTCAACCACCTGTCCCCGGCTAAAGCTGTCCCTGGAAATGTCCCTGATTTTACCCTTTTATGAATGAAATTATGACTTGGCTCTACCTCAGCCCCACTTTGGCTCTACCTTTCTTATACCTCAACCGAACTACATATCCTTAGCTATGTTCTGCAGTTGTGCTGCTATAGTCTTAGACTGCTGGAGGACAAAGGGACCACTTTTCATCATTCTGCTTCATTCTATCTCTATTCTCCCATTCTTCAGTATTTGTCTGATCTGTTCTTGTGTGGATATGAGTCCATCCTGGAGAGAAATATCAGCTCTGCTGCTGCCATCAACATCTCTGTTTATAGATGTTGGAGCTGACTGTTGTGACTGGCTGGATGTGACATGGGAGCTGGCTTGGAGCTCTCTGAAGCAAACATAAGATTGGGACCACCATGGCAAAAACGTCGTTTTTACTAATTAATTACTTCAACAACAGTAGCATAAATAAATAAATAATATTTATGCCCCTGAGTTTAGTCTGATATTCAAACAGCCGCACTGCAAAACTATATATATATATATATATAAAATGACAGTGATATATATATATATATATATATATATATACGACAGATCAAAAAGTCAGGAGAGAAGAAAATGTTAAGTTTATTTTTCCAGTCTGTGACACAAATGCATCATCACTCCTTCATGATCTTGAATAAAAAAAAAAAAAAATTGAAATGCAAGTTTTGCAATTTAGCCTGAAGCTTCAATCCTTAGGAAACGCAAACTAAGCAAACAAAACAGTTTTTAAAAACTTCCAAATCCACAAATCTTTTAACTTCTTAGCATCTGCTAACATGTTTGAAGGTATCTATAATACTCCACAGTCACATTTAGGCCTTAGAACCGATGACGGCACATATTGGACCACAGAGGTCGATTTCAAAATAAAAGCACAATAGTAGCACGCCTTCTTAAAGCTGTTTTGGTGTAACAGTTTCATCAGTTGTCCAGATACTGAGATATGATGTAGTGATTCGTTTCCCGCTGCTCCTAAATGCTGCTTGTCTTTTGAACGCAGCTTTTAACCATGCTGTGAGTAAAATAGAGGAAGAGGGTCTGCCACACCTCCAGGATAAATTCACGGGGTAAACGCCTATGAGGAAATAACATGATCAGCTCCTTGGAGCCTGGTTTTGGTGCTGAGCCTGGCTGTAGACAAGCCTGACTCCTGGACTCCAGCAGTGTCCCAGAGATGCTAGTGTATGTAGCTTCAGGTCCCACTGGGTCTAATTCAACACTTGTTTGTGGCACCGTAGCACCTGGAGACCAGCAGACTGATGTTGGACATGCTGTTGCCCATGGCTGCTTTCCAGCTCAGCATCAGCCGAGGATCAGCAGCAGCCGTGTTAAACAGGCCCACGCAAACTAAAACTTTAATGCTGACACACAGGCTGCTGGGATCTCCCATCTTCATGTGCTGTGGGACTTCTTCCATGTCAGCGACATCATCAGTATCCCAAACCTAAGTGCTGCATAGCTTGCTAGCGTCAGCTGCTGGATGCCACCTAATCCTTTATCACAGAGACATGGTAATGAACACAAGGGAATAATTTTCAGATGTCGCTACAAGCACGCCATATGACAAGAGGGGTGGATTCCGTGTTATTAAAGCCCCCAAAAACATAGCTGCAGACACACACTCCTAGTTTCTGCCTGACTTCCTCCACCACAGGCACTCTGAGAGCAGCGTGCACTTAATTATTGAGCATCTGAAGAGCAGCAAAGCTCTCAGCCTGCTGCTGTCTGCTTGTTTAAAATAGCAGCCTACACACAGGGCGTGGAGGACTCACACTGTTTACACCGTATTACATATGATGCAGTCTTTTAAAATGCATCGCTTTGTTCTCTGTTGGCCAGAATAAACAAGAAGCCTCCACTGACCTTGTTGAGTCACATTAGCAGTAAAAATGAACCAGAAAACAGAGGAGGCACTGCTGGAATTCAGATGAAATGAGTTTAATTATAGATCTCTGGTAGCGGAGGTAAATAGATCATCATAAATGATCTCAGATTTGCGCTGCTTAAGGTGGCTGCATGTTGGAGTCGCTCTGTTAGCTGCTATTTCAAAAGATCAGTTCCTCCATTTGTGGAGTTAATTTTTCTCTAAATGTTTTTACCTCTGGTGTTGAATGCTGTGTAGTTGAAAGCATTTCTGCTTGTAGGAGCTGTTGATCAGATATTAGAAAAATATTAAATTTTATGTTCTTTAAATAAATAAATAAATATAATGATATTTTTTATACTTTGTTAATCTAAACTAAATGCATTTAGATTTTATTAGTTACAAAATTATACAGTTGTACTGCTGAACTCTGATATGAAGTTGTTGCTAAAATCAGGTACAAATTGTTAATCTAATGACATCCCACAAAGGCAATAGAAATCCTTAAAAGGAAAAGTCTAGCCATATTCAGCATGAAAGCTTACTAAAAAAATTACTTTAAATATGAAATTATTACATACTGTTTAATAAATGATCAGTGTTTTTTAATTCAGAGTAATTTCCATGTGAATGTGCTTTACTGGAGGCATCCATTTTTGTCAAAGAACACTACTGCCACCTACTGGTTTGTGACGTCACGGTGCGGTATCGGCTGTTGATCAAGTCCCAGTGCTGTATCTGGTGTTTGTCACAACGCGCTATTATCCAAGTCATCTTGAAAACATTCTTCTTCCAAACGTTGGCTACATATTACGGGTTTTTTCTCTGGTTAGAAGTT
>NW_015150834.1:282642-284591 GCF_000732505.1 Cyprinodon variegatus
AAAGCGGGGAGAATGGCGCTAGGCTTACCGCACCGTGACGTCACTGCTGGAAGATGGCAGGAGGGAGGGGTTACTGTATTTGGGCAAAAATGGCCGCTCCCAGACTCAGAGATCGCCACGAAAATTATAGTTTTTATTTTTTTACTGATTAACACTAAATTCATTAAATCGCGTATTAGTTTTAGGTATAAATAATGATCCATTGAATATTCATTGCTGACCAGACTTTTACTTAAATTTTTAAACATTGAGATATGCAGCAGGGTTCTGTTGTTACAAAGGTGACACAAGATGAAGCCGAAAGCTGAAGAACTAAACCAAAGTGAGTCTTTATGGACTGGAGAACATATTTTCATGACAAGCAGCGGTTATATTTTTTATTTGTCTTATCTTTGTTTAATGCCACTGAGTTTTGGTTTTCCTGTTAGCCTTCATGTTAGCCTTTACAATTTGTTAATATAGGCTTTTTTGGTTTGCTCTTTGAAGTTCTTACATCATTGTGCCATGTGTTCAGATGATGATGATGATAGGAAGATATCTAGTTGTGTCTTGCCTGCTCTTTATGAAGACATGCATGTGCTTCAAAGCATTGACATGTTTCTGTGACGCTGTGGAGAATGCTACTTTGCTAATACCTTTTAATTTTTGGGCACTTGTTAAGATGCTTAACCATAGGAACCATCGCAGGTCAGTTTTTTTTTACTTCGAGCTCATTAACATCTCAAAAGCTGAAAAAATATTTCAACTACTTCTGCGAGTCCCACTTTAGTTGAAAAGGATGTTCCAAGGATACAGAAAAGGAGCCAGAGGAAAATCCAAGCCATCTCCTCCATCAGTCATTATGGGAAAACCTTTCTGACCTTAAGAACAGAAAAATCTTTAAAGAAGGCTCCTTTTGAACCTCTGGGGTGATTTCACAGCTTAGAATAATTATACAGACAACTGTGGGCATCCTCTTCAGATGACTGTTTAACTAAAGATAAAGTGTCTTTAGTCAAAAGCTTCTCCAGATCTGGGTTTATACGCTTTAGAAGATCTTTCCTGCCTACAGAAATGAATACATGCAACGACTCAGTGAAAATAATCCTACCAGTTACAACAGGATTTAATAAAACAAACAAATCTTTAAATTGATTGTTTTTCTATCTGGGTCATAAAGATGTTTTCACATTGGAGGAATTATTGTTGCCTCAGGTTCTCCTGCCTACTGAACCAATCACAGCAAACAATGCAGTCATCGGGTATTACTATACATTTTAAATGATCCTGTTCAATAGGAAATATACTTGCCTGCAGTTCTCATAATCGGCATATTAATTCCTGCGCAGCTAATTTCAATTATCATATTAGCTGTTTGTACAGTAGCCATAGAGTTACATTATTATCCCAAGGTTGACAATGTAAAACAAAGATGAAGAGCCTTACAGATAAAACATTTTCCTCATAGAAATTACTATTTTCAGACTTTTAAAACCTTTAGATGCAAATATGATTAATGATACGTTAACTGCCTTCAATAATCCCATGAAACTAAACTAAACTAAACTAAACTAAACTAAACTAAACTAAACTAAACTAAACTAAACTAAACTAAAAGATTCCACTTTAATTCCAAATCAAGTCAAGCTAGGATGTATTTTCTCTACAGTTTAAAGAAAAAACTAAGAAAACTGTTGCAAAAAAAGATCAATAAAAAAAGGTTCAACACCTGGTTGCATAAATGTAGCCTGACGTAGTCCGACTCAATTCTAGTCAGAATATGAGTCTGATGCTGCTCCATAGAGCTGTGATTATGGGGCGTGTTTCGAACGAACCAGGAAAAAAAATGCCTCTGCACTCAATTGGATAGACCTACAACCAATAAGAGCAACGGAGTGCGTGACGTATGTTAAGTTGCATAGTTGTTGTCAACAAAAATCAAAGCGTGCAGTTGCACGCCTAGACTAAGA
>NW_015150834.1:284873-287537 GCF_000732505.1 Cyprinodon variegatus
TATAAAGCCCGCCCTGACAATTTGATTGGCCCGCCCAGATATTGTGCTAGCATACTCGCGCTACTATTAAGCAATGCCAGACTTCCCGACCTCAAACGTTGTGGGCGGGACTAAGTTCGGAATGGCACCCAGGCTAGCATAAATTTGCACCCCTTAAACATTTTGCTTTCTTTATTTTTTAATAGAACCTATATTATATTCCATACACTCAGCTTTGTTAATATGTTCTAAGTGCTGATCTTCTCAGGTTGTGAAGACGTCTTCTGTCCGCAGCCGTCCTCCGACGACCCGACAAGTCTTCTATCTCATGTACTATGATGTTTAAGCAAAGACCAAAGGACTGTGCTGGGAAAGGGACAGTTTAACAGGTATTCATTGTGCAACAAACAATACAAATTTAGCTTTTTTTTTTTGTTAAATAAATGTTGTTATTGTAAAAGTGTTTTATCAAGATCTAATCATTTAAAGGACAAATAGCTGCAGCTTTAACAGGAGTCTGGACCCATTGGAACCAAATGTGATCTGATGTTTCCTGCATTATTTCTGGAGATTATGCCGATACAGTTGACAAAAAAAATATTTTTTATTAAACATGAGCAAAAATCAGCCTAAACAGCAGAAAAGAAGCAGTTCAGATGATGCTGCAGCCTGGAGGTCTGAACTCAGACCAGTCTGTGGAGGAAGAAAGTGTGTTTTTAACGAGGGTTTTAGACTCGCCATAAATAACCGGATATAACTGCCCTACCAGTTGGCTTTTTTTTTTTTTATTGTGCTTTTGTTTACTTTCGGTCCCTCTGTGGTTATGTGTTTGTGTCGGGGTGTGTGTGTGTTTGGATGCTGTTATCTGGCTTGTGCTTTAACTGGAGATGACACCCAGTCTATTTCAATCAGTGTTCACCTCTGAAATCTGTGCGTCTGCCTCCAACAACACAAACATTCTGCTTTATGATTTCTCGGGCCTTTATAAGCCTGTGCGTTTTGGGGTCTTTGAGTGCCTCCTCTTTAGATTTGTCTTTATAAACTGGTTGGAAAGTAACGTCCCTGCAAACAGCCTCCAAAACAGGATGGAATCTTTAATGTAGAGTAAATCAGGCAGGCCGAGGAACAGGCAGCTGTTCCCTTGTGACCTGAATGTGGAGTCGCAGGAGAACACCCCCTCTGCTAAATGCACTCTCATATTAATATTTTAAAACCATCCATAATGCTGCGGGAAGGAGGAGAGATCCAGAAGGAGCATAAAGAGACATACATCAATTTGCAGGCCGTCTTTCCCTCAGCATCTTTAAGTAGAGGGATGTGCCGCCATTAGTGGAAATAATCGAGGTTCTCAGGCGCATGCAAAGGGGTTACACACAAAACACAAAAACAGGCGTCAGCGTGCAGAAACGCCGGCTGACTCTGCTACCAGAAGCACAAACCCTGCTGCAGGCGAATGTGTGTTTCTTTATGCAGCCGAGAGAAAAAACAACAAAGAAAGGTTTTCTTTAACGTGAGGAAAAAATATCAAATAATTATCAATACTGCAAATTATAATGGAATAATAGATATTAGATTATTACAGCATTCATTTACATTTTCATTTTTTCACCTTCCAAAACAATAAGATTTAACACAGTGGTATAGATCTAAAGCTCATAGATCTTTTCACTATTATCGACTCAGTAAACGTCTCACTTCCCGTTTATTGAATTATTTATTTATTTTGTCTCAAACAATTAAATTAAAACAAAATATAATAACATTTTATTCCATGTTTTTTTATTTACACAAAACATTAAAACAAAGAGAAAAGTAAAAACAGGATAAAAGTATTAATTCTACCCCATTATACGTCAAATTATCAATACAGCATCAAATAGTTCAAAATAAAAACAATATTATTATGATGAGTAAAAGCAAATGAAAACAAAAAATACTCACAAATCATTCTACCCTAAATATTTCTATTAGTGATGTCTGAAGCCTGCATTTAAATTAAAAGAATAATTGCATATTTCCAAATCAAAGTCAAGACCATTTCAAAGCTTTATCCTACTAACAGAACTGCACATGCTTTTAAGATTATATTAACAATAATTGTGTCAATATAGTCTCCTGTATCTCTGCAATACATGGTCTGATTGCATGCTTTGATGATTCAGATCAGATAAAATCTTTGTCTTTAATTGGCTTCACATAAATTAAACAAATTGGACAGATTGGAGAAAAAAAAACAGGACATTTTTCAATGGAAGAAAATATATTTGTCTTCTTTCTGTTGATGAAGAAACAAATCATTGACTGGAGAGGCTTCTGCTCCGGTTTGCCTGGATTCATGAATGGTTCCGCAAACACTTAATAATGTATTAATTTTCATGCACGATTTCTACAAACCGAAGATATTAATCCTTTAGTCGTAAATGTGATGTTGATATAACTGACTGTTATTCTGCTGGAAAAACAAATAGGTCTGTTTGTCTGTAGACTGAACTTCTGGGCAGGAAAAGTCCCATTATAGACTTCAGTCCATAATGGAAAAAGTCTAAACAAATGATAAACTGAAAACATTTTGCTCGCAGAGTGGCTCAGGTTATCTTGAGCTATCTCTATAGTTCTGCTGCTATAGGCTTAGACTGCTGGAGGACATAGGGACCCCTTTTTCATCATTCTATCTCTATTCTCCCA